>NC_137613.1:35439379-35529379 GCF_963280865.1 Gymnoscopelus braueri | reverse complement strand
GAAGCACGGCTAGAAAGCTATTTCAGCCAATCAGATTGCTTGGTCGGAACTACCTGTTGTATAATTAAGCAATATTACACGAGAGGGTGTGCTTTACCGTCATTATTAGCACGCCTGTGATGCGGTCAGGAACGAGGCGTCAGCCGAGTTCCGCCGCGATCACAGAAGTGCTAATAATGTAAGGTAAAGCACACCCTCGAGTGTAATATTGCGATTATACAACAGTTACCAACAAAACACATCCAAATGTATTCATATTGTGGGGCAATTCATAATAAAAAACATTTCGCTTATCCGTTTCCCTGTAAAGAGAAGAGTTTGTTTGACTGAGACAAAATAGTCCCTGACAGCGCAGCACTCCGAGTCATCGTCTCATCAACACAGCTGATTCCAGTAGGCTATATGCTCCGTCGTACGATCGTGTTACGTGGCCAAAATAACTGATCTACAAGCTCACAACGCGTTAAGATGGCGATGCGTTGTGAACTTGTAGATCGGCTATTTTTGCCGTGCGATACCTTCGTACGATAGAGTATAACATACACTGGACTGTTAACGAAATGGGAGTAATTTTACTTTAACAAAGGAGGATATTTATACAGTATGGATGTTACCATTGAAATAAAGCACACTTTTTTCCAGTTATTCCTTTTATTATAGGATTTTAGGCGATTTAGTGTGCTCTCTTCTAACCATTGATCAACCGTAAGTCCACCAAATAAGTCAAAATTAACAACATAGTCCATTTTGCGTAGCTGTTTGTTCTCCGGTGGCAGCGGTGGGTACTGTCTGTTTGTTTTCCTACCGTGGGACAGCGTGACTTCACAGCACAGCTGTGCGATATATGGTCTAATCAGGTGCGGACTGCAGTGCGGAGTGATTTATTTAATGTGATTAGGCCCGTGCTATGATGCTGGTTTGAAGCACGGCTAGAAAGCTATTTCAGCCAATCAGATTGCTTGGTCGGAACTACCTGTTGTATAATATGTTATTATACCATGTCTAAGTAAGAAAGAAAAATACATTTTACTTTCAGTACAAACACATGGAGGCATTGTATTCATTGATTTTTTTTTTATTGAACGGTGAGACAAAGAATTAAAGAAAAACATTGTATGTATACATTATACGTACAGTATATTGTATTGTATAGTGAATTATTAATGATAGCTCATAGCTGCATTATTTTCCAAAAGACCAAACAATACATTCCATAATAAACACTTTTAATGACACAAATGTGAATAGCCAGAGACAAAATAAATGAAAAGTTTCTGGGCAACTGGCAAAGGGTACAATTCATGTCAAACTGTTCACTTTGTCCTAACTGAGTGAGTTGACTTCTCCATGTCATGGATTATTTTTATTTTATTAAATGTTTTACTTTAGTCAACTATTGTTCATAGAATGGAGGATGAGTTCCTTGACAATTCATTGTAATACTTTTCTTGGCTCTTTGATTTCAGTTCCTCAATATTGTGTTGTTGCTACAATATTGAGGAACAAAAACCAAAGATGTGTGTGCTTGTATACAGTATGATATATATAACAAATACACTTTTGAATCTTCTCGAATTGAACTTGAATCACTTCATCAACTTCAATCACCCACAGTTGCTATTCATTTCACTTCAGCTACACATGCCTGCTTTCCTAGGCTCCAGATGCATCAGTAAAGATGCTTGTGCTCAAAAACTGCTAAAACCCAGTGGTTTACATACTCTAGATCTTCTGACTTCTGCATATGGCAACTGTAACTCTTACTCTACTAATGTGGTTTACATGTTCCTGTCCCTGTGGTAAGGCATATATTGGCCAAACAAAAATATGGCTAAAATTGAGGATCTCTGAACACAAAACTGCTGTACGCACAGGCAATATTGAATATGCCATTGCTAAACACTACCTTGAGGCAAATCATGGTTCACCCTCATCTCTGTGCTTTGTAGGGGTTGAACAAGTTACTACCCCTAGAGGGGGTAACCTCCCCAAATTGTTATATTATCTCAGAGGGAAATGTTCTGGATTTATCAACTCAACACCATGCAACCACAGGGCTTAAACGATGATTTCTCCTACAAACCCTTCTTATAAACAAGTAATGTGTACTGTTACTCTTATCTCCACTCTCCTGTGGGTTTTGAAACACAAAGACACCTACTGGACATGTACAATGTTATTTGGAGCATCTGAGGTCACTATGCATTTGTGTCTGATGTGTCTTGATGTATTTTTGAGTCCCTGATATGGTCATTCTGTGTCGTTTTAGATTATTTCAACCATGATGTACTCTGTGATGTCTAAAAAAGAAAAATAGTGTCTGTGATATTTTCTGGATCTGTGATTTTGTGTACTGATATTGTGAACTGCTTCACAACAATATGTTGTGATATGGTGCATTTTATTGATTATATTTATGTGTATTATATTTTATGCCATGTTGATGACTTGAATAGTCCTCATGGACTTTCTTGTGTTATCCTTTTAGACCAGATGTCTGACTGTACTTGTACTGTTATTCATCTGCAAACCTAATAAAGTATTCAATCAATCAATTCAACTGATTGTCAAGCAAGGACCGCCCCCCTACACAGGTGGGGATGATGATGTGTATGCTTTAAAAAGAGGGGCCTACACCTACATCACTTTTGCTCTGAGGAAGGCTGAGGCCGAAACGTGTTAGTGTTCTTCAATAAATAGGAAGAATGTGAAAATGTACTTGGACAATACAAAAAATAAACAACTAGTGTTTGGCACCTTTATTGTTTATTATAACAGGTATAGGTATATAACAGTTAAGTCAACATATAGATAGCACATGTGTCAACAAACTTTCCAATAATTCAATCTATTCTACAATATATTTGTAGAATGGAATATGGCTATGACATTGGGTATTGTGCACATGTGTCATATCATATCAACATGCAAGTTGAATACCGTCTCTGAACCATATGGTGATGAGACGCTACAAACATAACCAGAACAAACTGTACTGCAATATTATGTGAGAAAAAACTAGGTGGTTTTGTGTATTGCTGAGTGTATAACAATTGTGTCCATTGTTTTTGAGTTTGCCCTCAGGATCCCTATATATATAGCTGGTTGTCAGTGCACCGTGCTCTAGAGAAGCTACATTTTAAATGTGTTCTTTTAAATAATATCTATTGCTCTTCTAACCAATTGTTCAATACAGATGTCATGTCACAGTCACATACTTTACTTGTCTTGTCTAGGTCTTGAATTTCTATGTTATGTTCATTGTTCTAGTTTTCATGGTTCTATGTTCATGTCGTCCCCAGCTGTATCTAATTTGTAATCAATGCTTTTGGGGTTATTGTTTGGTGTTGCATCATGTCAGTTCGTTTGTGATGTCTGTTCTTTTAACCTGTATTTATACACCTAACCATGGGTTTTGAACATTACCTGCCTGGCTGTCCTGCTTTTGGGTTCTCAACACTCCAGTATGTGACAATTCATTTGACAACCTGTTGGGGGAAACCTTATCTGTTGCTTATTCCCTTTAAGGCAGTTCAACTAAAGGGTGGCATATACTAGCATTGTGTGTTAATTACATAAAAAAAAAAGATTTAATCTAAGATCTATGTAATACAATTCATAAGATTACCCTATAAATCATGTTCTCGCAAAAATACAAAAGCTTAAGATAATAAATCATATGAAAATAAAATGATGGTAGGCCTATGTCGTGCATTGTTCTCTCCACTATTTCCCATGTTACACCATCACCGTTTTTGCACAGTGTCACAGCATGCAGGGAATGTGCTTTAGGTCAGCGACCAGACAGTTAAACACACGCATACTAAGCTGCAGTGCTGCACTAGTCTCTTCATATATCAAATGTGATATGAATCAATTATGAATCAAATACAGTATGTTAACTTATGATGCCATATATTGCCGTTTTCTTTTTCAATCAAAGATCGACACCATACACACTGAACTGGCCACCTCCTCCTAGCCTGGTAAACCCTCCCTCCGGAAATCTCATTTCCATTTGATTCCAGGAGTGGAATCAAATGGAAATGAGATTTCCGGAGGGAGGGTTTACCAGGCTAACCTCCTCCACCACCACCCCAGGTTCTGAACCTGCCTCCACTCTATTCTCCAGCCACCCACTCACCCCTTCACTGAAAAAAACGCATCCGACCTCCATAACCTCTGGCATGAGAACCTCCACCTGCATCCATCAAGAATCAAGAAGGTTTGGTCACTAACTTATATAAGTACATCCGTATACATCGATGAAAACTAGAACATGAAGTACATCCGCTTACGTCTCTATCATAGATACGTAAGCTAATGTCAGACTCGATAAAATACATCTTTGATAGTCTTGTTCCAAGGCAAGGACATCGCCAACCTCTCCTTCCCTTCCAAAATCCTCAAACGAGCTGTTGCATCCCAGCTAAAAGCTCACCTGGACTCCAATAATAAATTGACAAATAATTTTAATCCGCCTTCCGGATTGAAATGAAACTGCTCTCATAAAGGTCACCAACGACATTCTCCTGTCTGCCGATTCCGGTTTCCTCTCCATTCTCATCCTCATCGACCTCAGTGCCATAAACCACTACATCCTCATCACCCGCCTTCAGTCCTCCCTTAATTGGTTTAACCTGCACTGCCCTTTTCTGGATAACATCTTACCTCTCCGACCGACTACAATTCATCTCTGTCAATAACTGCAACTCCTCCTCTGCATGCATGTGAGGTGTGCACACGTGCATGTGCCGTGTGAACATGCGTGTGAATGCACACGCACGCACGCCCGCACACACACAGGCAAAACTTCTTTAGTTTTGCTGATCACACAGATAAGACAGGCCTTGCACTGTGACACACAGGACCAGTGGCATCACTCCTGCATCACTTTCTCTCTCTGCTAACAGCCACATTGGATGTGATGAGCAGCTGTTGCACCCAGTCGAAAGCCTTGCCATCCTGTAGGGGGAGGGGCAGGGACTCCAGGGGAAGAGGAGAGCAGCTTTTCTGCTGATCCTTTAGATCTAGCATGATCTTCCATGTATAGGAAGGATATGACAGACTAAGCAAAATGGCAGACAAAGAGATCAGTCAGTAACGTCCACAGAATTTGATACGGAGGAGAGACAAACAGACCATGATAGACTGACCAAGGCATTGAAGGCCTCCAGAACATCAGGACTGCTCTCACTCAGGAGGATCAGTGCTTCATCGGGTAACTCTACAAAAATACACAATACAGAACTTAGATTACATTATGCAGAAGTTTAAAAAACATAGACACAGAATGATGTTCATCAAAGCAGCTGAAGTCAGCTGCTTTCAACAGGGCCTTACGCTCATAGAGTAAGAACTGTGTGAGTTCTCAAACAATCTCCTCTCCTACTAAAAGGTTTGTTTGAGTCTTATCTTCCTGTCTATGAGGTTTTGCACCGTACCTTCCATGGCGCTGACCAATAGACAGACAGACAGACAGACAGACAGACAGACAGACAGACAGACAGACAGACAGACAGACAGACAGACAGACAGACAGACAGACAGACAGACAGACAGGAGTGATGCTATAGACAGACAGATAAACAGACATGCACAAATTGATTGTTTTTTTGCTTTGCTTGTAGTCATAAAAGTGTCGCTGTGTCACTCACAGTGTTCTCTACATCCGAGAGAGCATCTCTGTCCTCCTTCAAGCTCAGGAACAGAGAAGAACGAGTCGACAAGGGAAGCTCTTGTAACTCTGTTGTATCTACAGAGTGAGATTAAAAGATGACATAATAATGCATTTAACTTTTACATCATCCGATATCCTCTGCAGCAATTTAAATAAAAGGTCAAAATGTCATTTCCAGGGGTCATCAACATGCCCGTATATGGACAAACATGTCCGTGGCAAGACTTGTCTATGTCCGTGGCCCTTTTTTCTTTTTCTTTATATACGAAAAACATTGTCTACTATTTATTTTCTTTTTTTGATATTCACAATCCAATCTAAAACATGTGTTTGAATAATTTTGGTGACTAAATTAAGTGACATAGACATAAAGTGTCGGGATGACATGCTCATTAATATGTTATATTATATTAATATGTTAGATTTGTGGTACTGTGCTACCACGAACGTCGTACGGTGTGAGTCAAAGAGAAAAAACATGGCATGTCATCTGATGAGAGATCTGTGGAGGGCAGAACTGGACAAGTAGGCTAAAGCAAATTTTTGTCAGGTGAGAGAAAGTATTTCAAAGTGTCCAAAAATGATAATAACAACTAAATTATAATAACACTCAACAAGCATAATCCATGGAAACCCTTGATCCACAGCCTCACCATCAGACCTCCTCCTCACCTCTGATCAAACTTAGGCAACTTTGCATCAAACTATTGTGACACTGCATTCCTTTAAATCCTGCCATGCCCTTCATTAATCACTCATCATGCAGATAATTATCTGTCTTTTTCTATTGTTCCTTCTGCATACTTCCGCATCTACATAGACTACCTCACCTTAATGGAAACCACAACTATTGAAGCTACGTTGAAAAACTAGTTTAGCTGGAACTTCCTCCTGTCTCCTCCTGTCCTCAAGTAACACTGTCCTCTGAAAAGCCATCTGTCTATATACTGTAATAACCATATGAAGTATAATACGCACCCATTCACCTTTGCAGCTAAGTGGCCCTTTTGCTCCTGCAATGTAAGATGGAAGCACTGATACTGTACTGATAAGACCCAATTATTGAAATCCCAAACATATACTTGGACCATGCCACATTTAATGCCTGTCTCAGGACTGCCACCTGCCATTATAGTGGATAACTTCCCAGTCTCCAGGTTTTCTAAAGTATAGCTAACCACTTTAACCCTGTCATTCCAATTTTGGGCATAGCATTATAGGCTAAAAAGAAAAGAGAATTGCTGATCTATAAGCTCACAAAATGCCGTAATGTGTTGTGAGCTTGTAGATCGTCTTTTCCCCAAAAATAATGTAGTGGCTAGTTTTAAAAATGTGTAGCTGTGGAATAGAGTAGACACTATGGCACATCAAGAGTCCATTAGTACTGTATACATTTGGGGCTAGGCCTGTGTGTTTCTGATAATATTATTGATCACTTGTTTTGCATGTCTGTGGCAAAAATAAAATATTGATGGAAATGTCCATCACAAGCTGACATGGCGATGACCCCTTTTTACTCAAGTAACATTTTGAACACAGGCCTTTTACTTGTAACAGAGTATTTTTATATTGTGTTATTGCCACTTTTACTTAAGTAAAATATCAGAGTACTTCTTCCACCACTGGCACAAGTAGTGAGGAGGGTCGGTCTCTGGTGGTCGTTCAGAGACCGAGCTCCTCCAAGTGAGTCAGATGTTTTAATTGTGCCACAGCCGCTCCCTCAGACATAATTATGTTTTGAGGAGTTATTGGGGGAGGTGATTTGCTGCTGCATTAACTGTAGAGACTGTCTAGTTTCATTTTCAGTCTTCGTCTCTGTTTGGGACAACATCAACACTCGACTCTCAACTGAGTTGCTGCTAGGCTAAATTGTGGTAAGTTTATTCTTGGTTAGAGAATAGATCCTTCTTTATTCGTGTCTTGATTGATCTTATACGTTGGATCAGCTGATGACGTAGAAAACAGGTTAAAAGGAACATGCTGCTGGCTGCCTAAAGGCTAGATCTGGTCTAGCCATGGTTCACATGACGCTCGTCTGTCAGTCATGTTTCAGGGCTAGATCTGGTCCAGAGCGTTGGCAACTTGGGGCAACCAAGCCAAAATTTTTCTAGGCAGTGTTGTAAAGTAACTAAGTACATTTACTCAAGTACTGTACTTAAGTAGCCTACAATTTTGTGGTATTCTTACTTTACTGGAGTATTTCCAATTTTCAATACTTTAACTTCTACTCCACTACATCTCAGAGGCAAATATTGTACTTTTTATTCCACTACAATTATTTGAAAACTTTAGTTACTTGTTACTACAAAACATGCATTAACCACTTCATCACTATATACTTTGGCTATTTGAAAATAGCCAATCTACAAGCTCACAATGTGTAGATCTGCTATTTTTTTTAAAGATTTGTATGCATTGTGAACACTTGTGAAATGGGACATTCTACATAATGAGTACTTTTACTTTTGGTACAAGTATATTTTGATGCCAATACTTTTGTACTTTTACTCAAGTAAATTTTTAATACCGGACTTTTGCTTGTAACAGAGTATTTCTATATTGGAACTTTTACTCAAGTAACAATTTCTGAGTACTTCTTCCGGAGGAGATCTCTGATGGTTTAGATCAAAGAATGGGACCCGCACACCGTCTGGATCTTGCAAAAAATGTAGCTCTTTATTATTCGACGTTTCGGTCGTTAGACCTTCATCAGGACAGACTATACAGAACACATCAACCACCAAACATTTTAAAGGCTACACCTCCAAAGTGAAGGTCATCGGACATGCATTGGCTGCACCCGCAATCTCAGACCTAAAGCCACTCCCACCACCATCATATTAAAGCAACACCAATCCCATTCACAAAATACATTTTTTTCTGGGTCAAGGCAACACTAATTATGGCTCTGAATAGCAGAGGAAAAGGCCTGTACATGTCATCGGGCCAGGTCTTCAATATCTATAAAGAAAGAGATAATATTAGTGGACCCAATAATAATAAAAAGACACACAGTGAGAATAAAGGTAAAAATAAACGAATCAGGCACAAAACTCCAACAAATTAAAAGCACAGGTCTATTACATAGCTAGTCCACTGTGTGTCTAAACGTTTTCATTCATGAGATTGTGTTTACTTAAATCTCTGATCTTTACTATAGATGAGTGTTCAATAACAGGGGTCTCCCTGTCTCTCCAACTCTTTAAAACAGAAAAGTCATTTTTAGGTCGGCATACCAACTTTATCCTATCAGGAGAGAGAACCATATAGGATAGGATGCAGGATAAAAGTGAAATTGGAAGTGATGGTACAAAGAAATGAGCAGACAAAATTGAAGCTGATAAATGGCTAATCTCTTCTGACTGGATGTAATTGGAAACCCAGCAGAAAATTTATTTTCTGTTTATTAAAAGCGATTGAGTGACTGGGAGACCCTTATTGAATAAACACTCTAGCAATGATTACTATCTGAACATAGAGCTTAAACCTTTTCACATAAAACAAAAAATAATATAACATACACCATTAAGTATTTACAGTCTACTCTGGCCCTTGCTGTTGCACTGAGTTAACCACTTCCCTTGTCCATAATCACATCCTACTATCTCTCTCGCACGCACGCACGCACGCACGCACGCACGCACGCACGCACGCACGCACGCACGCACGCACGCACGCACGCACGCACGCACGCAGGCAGGCAGGCAGGCAGGCAGGCAGGCAGGCAGGCAGGCAGGCAGGCACGCACACACACACACACACACACACACACACACACACACACACACACACACACACACACACACACACACACACACACACACACACACACACACACACACACACACACACAGTCTCTGTTTCTCTAAAATTACCTTTCCCTCTACACACCTCCCTCTCACATCGGTTTCTATCTGGCAAGGTAACAAACAAGATCAAAGTGAATCTTTAAAGCTAAGTTAGACAAAGCATTCTCTCCCATCCTTCTACAGCAATGAAGAATGAAGAATCGTTGTTTTCCAAGGCAGCTGCCATCATTGTCAGCCAGATCGGTCATCGATCTGATGATGATCAATTCATCCCCGCATTCCTACATGAATCAGGCAAGCTGGTTCTCATGAAGATGGTTTTCAAGCAAAGTCCGCACTGGCCGTGGCAGCGGCACAAGTACAAGCTTCAAGACTTCTTCCTCAGTGACATATTGCAGGATAAACCAGCACTAAATCCAGGTATGTCCTATAGACACGTACTTACATGTGAAGGCATTCCCAAATTGCTAGCTGATGTTCATAGCTCTATTGTAAAAAGTGGATGATGTCATGAAGTCATCTTGAAGCCTAGCTACTAAAGAAATTAGGATATACACATTAATTACTTTTCTTTTCATGTTTCGTTAAAGTTGGTACTTTTTAAAATCAAAATTGTGACTCATTGTGATCTCATTTGCGGATAAAAAAAATGTCTCAGTCAGACAAACAGGCCTGCTCATACATACTGCCCAGGTATATTCACAGTCATGCACGCACTATTATCTATTATCTCCTGTCAGGTGTTTCTGAGAGAGTCTTCGGTCCTTACCAGGGGACGTTTGAGCATGAACACAGCGGGAGTATGAGGGCCAAGTTTACACAAATAGTCAGTGCCACGTTTGGGTGCCGGGGTTCTGCTGAACTCCTGTTATCTCCTGTCAAGGTCAAGAAAGAGACTTTGGATGTAAGGAAGCTGCGTGGGTCCAGAAACAGGTTGGAGTCATCCTATTTCAATACATTTTTTTTTGCTGATTTACACACACACACACACACACACACACACACACACACACACACACACACACACACACACACACACACACACACACACACACACACACACACACACACACACACACACACACACACACACACACACACACACTCTGCAGGCTGAGCCCTCTACGCTCACCGACAGAGGTGTGGATTCTGCCGAAGGTGGCGCTTCCATGGGCTACCCTGTGCATGACCTCCTCATCGATGTTGCCCACGCGAGACAGGGTGCTACCTGAGTAGACAAACGACAAACTTTTCAGCAGCTTCAAGGTGTTCACCATTTATGCTGATGAGGGGCTCAGTGTACAGGGCTCCAGGAGCAGGTTGGTGCATCACCTCTGTTTTCTTTGTGCTGATGGTAAGGCCAAAGTCTGCGCATAATGTGGCGAGGTTATTCATGCTCAGTTGCATTTCTAGCTGGTTGGAAGCATTCAATGCGCAGTCGTCCGCAAAGAGGAAGTCTTTGCCTGGCGTCTTCGCAGATTGAACAGCTTACCATCAGTGCGGTAGCGCAGGTCGAGCCCCATGTCCCTAGACCGGAAGGCACCTGTCAGCATGGCTGAGAACATCATGCTTAAGAGAGTGGGTGCCAGAACACAGCCTTGCTTGACTCCATTTCCCACTTGGAAGGGCTCAGAGGATGTGCCGTTGTCTTGGACTCGTGCCTGCATTCCATCGTGGAATTCACGGACCATGTTAATAAAGATGTTAGAACAGCCAAACTTTGACATGATCTTCCAGAGGCCCTCGCGGCTAAAGGTGTCAAAAGCCTTCGTCAGATCTACAAAGGTGGAGTATAGACTGACGTTCTGCTCTCGGCACTTCTCTTGGAGTTGACGAGCGGCAAAGATCATGTCGACTGTACTGCGACCTTGCCTGAATCCACACTGACTCTCCGGTAGGACGTTGTCATTAACTATGCAACAAGACAAAACACTCGTAAAGAGTTTGGTGAAATAATATTTTGTACAAGCTATCCACAAAATGCCGCAGTTACATAGATCATTATTAAGTCTAGAGGAAAACGAAACAATATCAAATATTACAAAGTGTGAAAGATTTGACTGATTTGTCAATAACATTATAAAAACAATAAATTCCTGACAAAATGCTAGTCGACAAAGAATTTCTTTAGTCGAGGACAGCCCTAATACTGCACCTGCTTTGTGCCAGGTGTGACATGCAACACAAGCTTGTGCAGAAGATTCAGCAGGCGAAGAAGATGCGAAAGTGTCCATATGCTCTGGCCGTGGTGACGGAGAGAGTCGTCACTACTACCAACTCCTGGGAAATCTCTGAGACCCGCCAGCTCAGCGGTGGAGCGGGATTTACAGTGAAGAACACTATGGTGATGAGCGTGGAGGCTGAGTGTGTGAATGTGTATTGTTGACGCTGGATATGTGTGTGTGTATGTTCATTCAAGTTCATAATGGTGCTTGTTTTGATTGTGCTCAAATGTTCAGTGTGTGCACGTGTCTGTCCATGTACTGTATGTGTGTGCATGTGTGTGTGAATGTGTGTGTGTGTGTGTGTGTGTGTGTGTGTGTGTGTGTGTGTGTGTGTGTGTGTGTGTGTGTGTGTGTGTGTGTGTGTGTGTGTGTGTGTGTGTGTGTGTGTGTGTGTGTGTGTGTGTGTGTGTGACTGTTTTCAGATGGGTGTGGAGGACACTGTCGATGCCAAGGTTCATAAGGCCAAAAAACATTCCATAACCATCAATGCTGGCGCAGTAATCGCCTATGGAGTTCGGGAACTAAACATCAAGGAATCTGGTGACCTTGGTTAGTGTGTGTGTGTGTGTGTGTGTGTGTGTGTGTGTGTGTGTGTGTGTGTGTGTGTGTGTGTGTGTGTGTGTGTGTGTGTGTGTGTGTGTGTGTGTGTGTGTGTGTGTGTGTGTGTGTGTGTGTGTCAGAGTCACTTTTGGACAGTCTCTTTGTATACTGTATGTATACATGGAATGAATTAGACTTTTCAGTTGGTCACATTGACCAAATATGTCACCCGTTTCATTTGAAATGACTGACACGCAGTAATTTAAGTTATCCGATTCAGTCTATTCTGCTGTTCCCTGTTGGCAAAGTAAAAGCCTCACTCTCAGAATGTGGGAGCGACTCATTCTCACACTCCAGGAACATGGGAAATCAATCTTCAGATGTGCCCCAGGACCCTTGGTGGTCCCCGGACCCCACTTTGAGAACCACTGCCTTAAGGGCCTGATGCAGAGGGTCCTCTATTAGATGGCATTGATGGATGGCCACTGCTGTTGGTGGCCTTTCAAAATGTGCCTCTGCCAGAGTCAAGAGTATCCTTTTCATTTATTTTGATGGTTCTTAATTCTTGTCTCTCAGTATGTCTTTCTGTACATGTTTGTATGTGTGTATATGTGTTTCTGCTGTGTTTTTTATGTTGCTGTGCGCATGTGTGTTTATGTGTGTAGTTTTCACAGACCCAGAATCCGACATTGTGGCAGACTGCTTCTTTGATGAGGATCTTGGTATGTGTCTATTTACTCACTCACTCACTCACTCACTCACTCACTCACTCACTCACTCACTCACTCACTCACTCACTCACTCACTGACCATGGTGGCCATCTTGTGGGAATAATGGTCACTATCAGTTCACTAGTAAAGACTATGCCTTCAAACAATACATCATTTTGGGTTCTTTATTTATTAAATATAAAAGAGAAAAGGTGAAACCTTTATGTAATAAAAGGAATGAAAATTGGATGGAAAGAGGAATGATGGGGTGAGGTGAGAGATGTACGTATAAAGAGAGGGAAGAATGAGAGGATTATGAGAGGGTAAGAAGGGATGTGGGGGTGAAGGCTGAGTGGTGAGGGGGAAGAATGTAGGGAAGGTAGGATGAGGGGTGAGCAAAATGATGATGGGGCATGTGGGATCACAAGTATGGGGAGGAAGGGAGGAGAGAGGGATGGAGTATGAGTGACAGAATTGAGGTTAAGGGGGTGAGGGGAGAGGGAGAATTGGGGGTGGGGATGAGGAGTGGAATAGGTGACTGTGATTCAGGCATAGATGGTTTCAGGGTGGTGGAGAAGATTGTTATATATATTTATCACAACAGTGCATTCCGGTATGTTCTTTTAATAAATCCATGGGGTGTTTATTTGTAACAAAATGTTTGTTTTTTGCCCATGAGTTCACTATATAGACCCCCCGGCCCAAATAGGGAGTAAGGAGTAGTAAATGAGTGACTGAATTTGGACACAGCCATGGAACAGGGGGAGAATAGGGTGTTGGATGGAATGTGAAAAACAAAGCACAAATGACAGGTAGACACATAGACATATAAAGGTAGACGCCTCCTCCGACTCTGGGGCGTCTGTATCACGGCCGCCATATTAGAGGCGGCACGCTTCCTGACTACTGGCCAATCACAGCGGGTCTTTTCCGAGACGGGATATTTTTATACAACTAGACAGGGGTCATCAACATGTCCGCACACGGACAAACATGTCCGTGGCAAGACATGTCTATGTCCGTGCCACATTTTTTATTTTGAAAAAAAAAAATCTAGATATAGCTTTTATGTTTTCTTCATTATAATGTAAAAAATGCGTTTGAATAACTTTGGTGGCTCGTAAAGTAACATGCTCATTACATGAGTTGCAGGAGATTCTTCAATTCTGTGAAAATAGCAAAATGTGCTTTAAAAAAAGGTAATATCACATAGGCCTAGCCCTAAATATATAGTAATGGACTCCTAATGTGTCACATTGTCTACTCTATTCCACAGCGCTACACATTTTAAAACAAGCCACTTATCAAATAAAATAAAAAAAGATTATTTGGGGGGGGGGGAAGCCGATCTACAAGCTGAATTATTATTATCCAAATCAATCAATCACAACTCATCACAGCATGTTGTGAGCTTGTAGATCAGTATTTTTCTTATCTTTTTAGCCTATAATGACCAAAATTTGAATCAGGGTTAAAGTGGTAGCTATACTTTCTGAGACTGGGAAGTTATCCATTGTATACTGGCAGGTGGCAGTCCTGAGACAGGCATTAAATGTGGTATGGTCCAAGTATATTCCATGTTTGGGATTTCAATAATTGGCAACTATAATAACACTCCACAATCATAATCCTTGGAAACCCTCCATCCACAGCCTAGGACCTCCTCCAACTTAAAAGGTAGCTCACGTCTGATCAAAGTTACAGTAGGTGCCTTCACATTAAACTATTGTGACACTGCATTCAATTAAAATACTGGCATTCCCTTCATTAATCACTCATCATGTACATATCTTTTTTGTCTCTCAAGTTTCCTTGTTCCAGTGTTCCATTGGCATTTTATCCTTGATGTTTCTGTGAGAAGCATTTAACATGTAATTATTATGTCTAATAAATCAAAACAAATCAATTGTAGCGTGTAGGGTGTGTCTTTTTCCCTTGTTACGTGTGCATACCTTGGACTTTCCATGGAATCCACTTGCTACCGTACCGTACCTTGTCAAACCAAACCAAATGGTTTAGCTGGTAGAACTTGATCTCCTTCTGTCCTTAAGTATCACTGTCTTTTGAAAAGCCAGCAATCTCTATATTATCTCCATATATCATGTATAATACGCACCCATTCACCTTTGCAGCTAAGTGGCCCTTTTGAGGTTGAAGCACTGTCTGTACTGATGAGACTCAATTATTATTATCCAAAATAATTGGGATTTATTGTTTTAAAATGTGCAGCACATTGGAATAGACCCTATGACACATTAGGAGTCCATTAGTATACATTTAGGGCTAGGTCACTGTGTTTTTGGTAAGATGATTATTTTGCATGTCTGTGGCAAAAATGAAATATGAATGAAAATGTCCATCAGCCGATGGGAGGCTATTTTCATCGGATAGCAGTTCAAATAATATCCAAAACGATGTTTGACGAGCAACATCGATAGCTCGTTCTGTGTAGTTCATTATTTATTATTATTTTTAATCGAAAGCATGTCCCAAGTAACATGCATGTGTGGTCAAAATAAATTATATTTGTGAGAATGTAACTCCAGGGTCCAAAATACAGTATCTTTTTTAGTTTATGATTTGGAAACCTTTGACCATTTATTTTCTTAGCTGCAGAGCATATCTGATGATATGAAATTCTAATGTATTAATGACTATGTCATCTTTTAATCTCACTCTGTAGATTTGACAGAGTTACAGAACCCGGAAGAATATCTGTCCCCGCTGGCAGAGCTTCCCCAGTCGACTCGTTTTGCTCTGTTCCAGAGGTTCTGTGAAGTGATGAAGGACAGAGACGCTCTCTCAGATGTAGAGAACACTGTGAGTGACACAGCGACCTTTTCATTCTGATTCAGAACCTGTTGGCACTATTATGACTATAAGTTTCCTCTTCAATGCATTACATCACATACTATACTGTCTGGCACACAAGAGTAAAATTGGCTCCTCGACATTGTAACAACAATAACAAAATAGAATGAAGGAATAACAACAGAAGATGAGGTAAGATAAAACAACTAAGCTACATTTATACAGTATTGAATTTGAGATGCCTTTGTAAGGTGCAGTGTGCATGGGTCCTACTTCTAAATAGTATGTGTGTGTACATTTATGTGTGCATATGTTTATGCTTACAAACATGATATATAAAGTCACAGGTGCCTTTTTGTGTGGGATATGTTTAAATAATATAGTATAGGGTGGGTTATAGGCCCTGCCGGTGTGTAAAGGCGTGTGTGAAGATGGTTGCATATACTGTAGATGTGGGATTGTGTGTGCACTGTGTACCCTGGTTCCAGACCATAGACCCCACCCACTCTCTGAGTGGACTGCCCCTCTTGGTCTGGTGTTGAAATGTGAACCTAGGATTTATTCGGTACAAAAAGCACTGTCCCATGAGAGTCGTAGGTGGGGGTGGGTCTAATGACAAGCCAATCAGCGAATATCTGGTAAAGCAAGCTGTGCGATGACGTCAGATGTAGGCGGATCCGTGGATCTCTTGTGATTGGTTTAGGGAAATTCGAATCAGGCTATGCACTGTGCACAGCTGCCTCTATACCGAAGGTGGGCAGGCAACCGGACAGGCAACTTCTCTTCTCTTCTCTTCTCTTCTCTTCCCCTTTCTCTCTCTCTCTCTCTCTCTCTCTCTCTCTCTCTCTCTCTCTCTCCCTCTCTCTCTCTAAATGTCATTCAACGTTCAACTGCTTTTGTAATTTTACTTCTTTGTCTTAATCACCTGTCACCTTTTTGTCTCTTTCAGTTGGAGGAGTGGTGCACAGGTGATGCACCAGTGGAATTTGAACAAAATGCATCTGTCAGTCACAGCAACTCTGCAAGTGCCATATTGGACCTGCTCAGACCCACTTCAGACAGTCATATGGAGAGTGATGGACCTGGGAGTCCCTTGACTGCTGCTCATCTATTGGTCAGCGCCATGGAAGGTTAGGGTGCAAAAACAACATAAACAGGAAGATATAGGACTCGCGCACTTAGTTACAGTTAATATAATTTGGTGTGGGACTCCTACTTCATATTAATGTAGGACTTTTATGAGATTGTTTGACAACTCACACAAGTTATTACTCTTTGAGCTTGTAAGGCTCTGTTGAACTTCAGCCCTGCTTTGATGTACATAATTATGTCTATCTTGACTTTTGCATAATATAATCTAATGTATTATGCATTTTTGTAGCGTTTCCTGATGAAGCGCTGAGCCTCCTCAGTGAGAGCATTCCTGGAGTTCTGAAGGCCTTCAATGCCTTGGTCAGTCTAACAATAATGTCTGTCTGTCCGTCTGTCTGTCTGTCTGTCTGTCTGTCTGTCTGTCTGTCTGTCTGTCTGACTGTCATTTTAAATTGTGTATCTATTCTGTGGAAGTTACTGATTAGCCTGTTTGTCTGTCTGTCTTTTTGATTGGTCTGTCATATCCTTCCCACAGTTGAACATGTTAGATCTAAAGAATCAAAAGAAAAGCTGCTCTCCTCTTCCCCTGGAGTCCCTGCCCCTCCCCCTACAGGATGACCAGGCTTTCCATTGGGTGCAACAGCTGCTCATCACATCCAATGTGAACCTCAGGAAAGAGGCTGGAGGGCTGTTGGCAGAGAGAGAAAGTGATGCAGGAGTGCTGCCACTGGTCCTGTGTGTCACAGTACAAGGCCTGTCTTATCTGTGTGATCAGCAAAACTAAAGAGTAAAACCCAAATCTCACTGATTGGGTATAACAGTACAGACCATTATTTTATTTTGTATATATGATATGAATGTTTTATTATCTTTTATATACTTCTTAAATGTATTTCCTTTTTACGAAAGAACATTATTTACAGGGTCCCGTCCCACTGTTTATTGTAAGATCACAAGATCAATGTTTCGATCACCAAATGATCATCCTGATGAAGATCATTTGGTGATCAATATACTCAGTGTGCAATACACCCAATGTCATATCCATATTCTAGTCTACAGTGAAACATAATATTAGTTAGCATGTTAGTTATCCATAGAATAGATTGAATTATTATTGGAAAATGTGTCAACAAATATTTTTATCTATGCTGATTTAAGTTTTTGTTATTGCTTTATCAGCTGTCTTGTTTCCTGTGTTACAAGATTTAGGCTTCAAGGTAAAGGTTATGATATTTGATACTTAACTGATTACACAGGAATAAAAAATATACCAAATCAAAGAAGATTTAGGTTTTGTCCAGCCCTCTGCACTTGGACCGCCTGGGATTTGCATGGTGAGCCAGCAGGTATAAATATAAATGTAGTCACATTGTTCATGAACAAATATCCGTCATATGGGTACATATGACGTATACTGTACAGTTAGTCCACAGGGATAAGGAATATACAATCTGTCAACTGTAAAACATTTACAGTAGGTTATTACAGTAGCTCATGTATGAGCTGAGAATTTATTGTTGTTTCAAAAGCATTTTGTTTAGTTTTTAAAGCATTATCATATCATTCTATTGAGGAATAATTTGTGTACTTTATGTTCAGTAAAGGTACACAGATTATGAATATTTAAACACTATTGAAATGCAAACACAGGCAAATTATCATTGCGAAGACATTAGCTATATCATGTTATTATACCATGTTTAAGTAAGAAAGAAAAATACATTTTACTTTCAGTACAAACACATGGAGGCATTGTATTCATTGATGTTTTGTACAGTACAGTACAGTATATTGTATTGTATAGTGAATTATTAATGATAGGTCATAGCTGCATTATTTTCCAAAAGACCAAACAATACATTCCATAAAAAAAACACTTTTAATGACACAAATGAGCCAAAATAAATTAAACTTTTCTGGGCAAATGGCAAAAAGGTACAATTCATGTCAAACGTCAAACTGTTCACTTTGTCCTAACTGAGTGAGTTGACTTCTCCATGTCATGGATTATTTTTGTATTGTTATTTTTTTATATTTTATTTGTCTTTTACTTTAGTCAACTATTGTTCATAGAATGGAGGATGAATTCCTAGCCAATTAATTGTAATACTTTTCTTGACTCTTTGGTTTCAGTTCCTCAATATTGTGTTGTTGCTATACTGAGGAACCAAAACCAAAGATGTGTGTGCTTGTATATATTATGAGATATATAGCAAATACAATTTTGAATCTTCTCTAATTGAACTTCATCAACTTCAATCACCCACAGTTGCTATTCACTTCACTTCAGCTACACATGCCTGCTTTCCTAGGCTCCAGATGCATCAGTAAAGATGCTTGTGCTCAAAAACCGCTAAAACCCAGTGGTTTATATAGATCTTCTGACTTCTGCATATGGCAACTGTAACTCTTACTCTACTAATGTGGTTTACATGTTCCTGTCCCTGTGGTATGGCATATATTGGCCAAACAAAAATATGGCTAAAAGTGAGGATCTCTGAACACAAAACTGCTATATGCACAGGCAATATTGAATATGCCATTGCTGAACACTACCTTGAGGCAAATCATGGTTCACCCTCATCTCTGTGCTTTGTAGGGGTTGAACAGGTTACTGCCCCTAGAGGGAGTAACCTCCCCAAATTGTTATATTATCTCAGAGGGAAACGTTCTGGATTTATCAACTCAACACCATGCAACCACAGGGCTTAAACGATGATTTCTCCTACAAACCCTTCTTATAAACAAGTAATGTGTACTGTTACTCTTATCTCCACTCTCCTGTGGGTTTTGAAACACAAAGACACCTACTGGACATGTACAATGTTATTTGGAGTATCTGAGGTCACTATGCATTTGTGTCTGATGTGTCTTGATGTATTTTTGAGTCCCTGATATGGTCATTCTGTGTCGTTTTAGATTATTTCAACCATGATGTACTCTGTGATGTCTAAAAAAGAAAAATAGTGTCTGTGATATTTTCTGGATCTGTGATTTTGTGTACTGATATTGTTGCTTCACAATATGTTGTGATATGGTGCATTTTATTGATTATATTTATGTGTATTATATTTTATGCCATGTTGATGACTTGAATAGTCCTCATGGACTTTCTTGTGTTATCCTTTTAGACCAGATGTCTGACTGTACTTGTACTGTTATTCATCTGCAAACCTAATAAAGTATTCAATCAATCAATTCAACTGATTGTCAAGCAAGGACCGCCCCCCTACACAGGTGGGGATGATGATGTGTATGCTTTAAAAAGAGGGGCCTACACCTACATCACTTTTGCTCTGAGGAAGGCTGAGGTCGAAACGTGTTAGTGTTCTCAATAAATAGAAGAATGTGAAAATATACTTGGACAATACAAAAAATAAACAACTAGTATTTGGCACATTTATTATAACAGGTATAGGTATATAACAGTTAATTAAACATATAGATAGCACATGTGTCAACAAACTTTCCAATAATTCAATCTATTCTACAATATTGTATTTGTAGAATGGAATATGGCTATGATATTGGGTATTCTGTGTCACATCAACATGCAAGTTGAATACCGTCTCTGAACCAAATGGTGACGAGACGTTACAAACATAACCAGAACAAACTGTACTGCAATATTATGTGTGAAACAACTAGGTGGATTTGAGTATTGCCGAGTGTATAACAGTCTTGTGTCCATTGTTTTTGAGTTGTTGAGTCCCTATAGCTGGTTGTCAGTGCACCGTGCTCTACAGAAGCTCCATTTTAAATGTGTTCTTTAAAATCATGTCTATTGATCTTCTAACCAATTGTTCAATACAGATGTCATGTCACAGACTTTACTTGTCTTGTCTAGGTCTTGTATTTCAAGATGTTATGTTCATTGTTCTAGTTTTCATGGTTCTATGTTCATGTCTTCCCCAGCTGTGTATATTAGCCCTGTTCCCCAACCAGGCTTGTGGGGCTATTGTTTAGTGTTGCATCATGTCAATTTGTTTGTGATGTCTGTTCTTTTAACGGTACCTGTATTAAAACACCCAACCATGGGTTTTGAACATTACCTGCCTGGCTCAACACTCCAGTATGTGACAATTCATTTTACAACCTGTTGGGGGAAACCTGATCTGTTGCTTATTCCCTTTAACGCAGTTCACCTAAAGGGTGGCATAGTCTAGCATTGTGTGTTACAATTACATTCGAGAAATAGATTTAATCTAAGATCTATGTAATACAATTTATCAGATTACCCTATACATCATGTTTTCTTGCAAAAATACAAAAGCTTAAGATAATAATTCATATGAAAATAAAATGATGGTAGGCCCATGTACTGCAATGTTCTCTCAACTATTTCACATGTTACACTGTCACCGTTTTTCTCTCCTCCACCAGGCTACCAGGTCCATGGTTATATCTGTATATCTCTGTGCACCCAGTGTCCAGTGGTGTAAAGTAACTAAGTACATTTACTCAAGTACTGTACTTAAGTACAATTTTTAGGTACTTTTACTTTACTGGAGTATTTCCAATTGACTATACTTTTACTTCTACTCCACTGTCTACATCTCAGAGGCAAATATTGTACTTTTACTCCACTACAATTATTTGAAAACTTTAGTCACTAGTTACTTTGCAAATATAAAGTATTACATTATGAAACATACATCAACCACTTTAGCCCTATTTTTACCTAGGCTATTTGAAAATAGCCGATCTACAAGCTCACAACGTCGCATCGCGAAAAATCCTCAAACGAGCTGTTGCATCCCAGCTAAAAGCTCACCTGGACTCCAAGAATAAATTGGCAAATAATTTCAATCCGGCTTCCGGATCGAAATGAAACTGCTCTCATAAAGGTCACCAACGACATTCTGCTGTCTGCCGATTCCGGTTTCCTCTCCATTCTCATCCTCATCGACCTCAGTGCCATAAACCACTACATCCTCATCACCCGCCTTCGGTCTTCCCTTGGTTTAACCTGCACTGCCCTTTTCTGGATAACATCATACCTCTCCGACCGACTACAATTCATCTCTGCCAATAACTGCAACTCCTCTGCATGCATGTGAGGTGTGCACACATGCGTGTGCCGTGTGAACATGCGTGTGAATGCACACGCACGCATGCACACACACAGGCAAAACTTCTTTAGTTTTGCTGATCACACAGATAAGACAGGCCTTGCACTGTCACACACAGGACCAGTGGCATCACTCCTGCATCACTTTCTCTCTCTGCTAACAGCCCTCCATCCTCTTTCTTGAGGTTCACATTGGATGTGATGAGCAGCTGTTGCACCCAATCGAAAGCTTTGTCATCCTGTAGGGGGAGGGGCAGGGACTCCAGGGGAAGAGGAGAGCAGCTTTTCTGCTGATCCTTTAGATCTAGCATGATCAACTGTATAGGAAGGATATGACAGACCAAGAAAAAAGGCAGACAAAGAGATCAGTCAGTATCTTCCACAAAAGTAGATACGGAGGAGAGACAAACAGACCATGTTAGACTGACCAAGGCATTGAAGGCCTCCAGAACATCAGGACCGCTCTCACTCAGGAGGATCAGTGCTTCATCAGGTAACTCTACAAAAATACACAATACAGAACTTAGATTACATTATGCAGAAGTTTAAAAAACATATAGACACAGAATGATGTGCATCAAAGCAGCTGAAGTCAGCTGCTTTCAACAGGGCCCTATACGCTCATAGAGTAAGAACTGTGTGAGTTCTCAAACAATCTCCTCTCCTACTAAAAGGTTTGTGTGAGTCTTATCTTCCTGTCTATGAGGTTTTGCATCGTACCTTCCATGGCGCTGACCAGTAGATGAACAGCAGTCAGAGGTCCACCTGAAGTGCCATCACTGTGACTGTCTGGGTCAGATCTGATCAGGTAGGGTCTGAGCAGGTCCAAAATGGCACTTGCAGAGTCGTCGTGATAGACTGACACATTTTGTTCAGTCTCCACTGTTGCATCACCTGTGCACCACTCCTCCAACTGAAAGAAAGACAAAGAGATAGACAGATTAACAGAGAGACAGTCACAACAACAGGTGGATTAATCTCTCAAGAACAGATTCAGAGCTGCGCTACTGCATCTGTCGGGAGGGCCGTTCAGAACGTGTGAACATTGGCCTACAAGTGGGCGTGCCTTCAGATCAGGAAGCATGCCGCGCTTTACCCAAACAAATTTAGTGGGCGGGATTTACATCTGTGCGTTCGCTTCCCACTCGAAACAAACCCAAACTCATTTAACAATAGCGTCCTCGGAGCCGACAAAACCACGGAAAGTTAGTAACATTTCAACTTGTTCTTCCATCATAGAAACAAGTGGGCTTGTAACCAAAACGATCCATGTTCCGTGGGAGAAATGGTGTTAGTGTTCCGTGGAGAAATGTCGTTAGTGGGAATGAAAACATAGTCGCACCACCGGAGGAGGAGGGCTGAGGGCCAACCAAACGGGTGTATTTCCTGTGGCCACGCTCTATTTACGCGCTACCCCCAGAGTCAAATGCAAAGGTAAAACACTGCAGAGGGCGCTGTTTTTCCCTTTTCTTTGATGATGGGTTCCCAGATTGCAGGTGGATTGACAGATGTGGAGGGTAATATAGAGAGCTTTCATAAAAGTGTCGCTGTGTCACTCACAGTGTTCTCTACATCCGAGAGAGCATCTCTGTCCTTCATCACTTCACAGAACCTCTGGAACAGAGCAGAACGAGTCGACAGGGGAAGCTCTTGTAACTCTGTTGTATCTACAGAGTGAGATTAAAAGATGACATCATGCATTTAACTTTTACATCATCCGATATCCTCTGCAGCAAAGGAAATAAAAGGTCAAAATGTCATTTCAAATGATAGAGATACCTAAAATTAAAATGTTGCAGTTCATTCCTAAAGGGAAGTATTTAAACTACAAAATAATTGAATGACTACAGTAGTGTCTCTTCTGAAAATGAAAATCTGGATTAATTTGACCATAAGATGACTGCCAACAGTGAGTAAGTGAGTGGGTGAGTGGGTGAGTGAGTGAGTGAGTGAGTGAGTGAGTGAGTGAGTGAGTGAGTGAGTGAGTGAGTGAGTGAGTGAGTGAGTGAGTGAGTGAGTGAGAGAGATGAGTCACATACCAAGCACCAGTCCTTCCTCCTCAAAGTGAAAGGCATCTGACTCAATGCCTCCATCAGCACTATACCAATCTGGGAACCCATTCGGCAAAAAAAAAGAATTAACAAAAAAAGAGAGATCAGTATCATACAGGCATATAGCTCTGAGAAAAATACACGCACACCCACATAAACACACATGCGCACAGCAACATACAAACACACAACAGGCACACAGAAGCATGGACACACATACAGAGACATTCACAGTCACACATGCACAGACACATTATCTTACACATGTCTGCAATTGGCTGAGAGATAACCAGTATAACACTTTGTGAAATGCCACCAACAGCAGTGATGGCCATCAGTGCCATCTGATAGAGGGACCCCCTGCATTTGGGGCCCTCTGGGGTCCCCTGCACTTGAGATGTCAGAATAGTTGCACTTGTTGGTCACATTGTGACCTATTGACAAATGAAACATATTCCACATACAGTATATACAGTACCAGGCCTAAATAAGTGATTCTGACTCTGACATACTCTGACATGCACACAGGCACGCAAACACACACACACACACACACACACACACACACACACACACACACGCACACACACACACACACACACACACACACACACACACACACACACACACACACACACACACACACACACACACACACACACACACACACACACACACACACACACAAACACACTAACCAAAGCCACCATTTTGCTGGATTTTTAGTTCCTCAAGGCTGTAGGCGATTACAGTGCCAGGAGGGATGTCCATGGAATCATTTCTGTTCATCTGAACAATGCCGTCAACACAGTCCCCTTCCTTGAACACCTGAGGACAGACCTGCACGGTCACAAACACACACACACACACACACACACACACACACACACACACACACACACACACACACACACACACACACACACACACACACACACACACACACACACACACACACACACACACACACACAGACAACATTTGAGCACAACCAAAATGACCACCATCGTGAACTTAAATGAACATACACATGCACACATACCGTATCCAACATCCACTACAGTCACGCTTTATTCTTTATTAGGATCCCCATTAGCTTCCACAAAGCATGGTTGCTATAGTCTTCCTGGGGTCCACTCAAAAGTAATACAATAAAAACAGACAATATTTAAAATTGTACTATACAGTATAACTAAAACAAAAAAGGCAAAACAGACAAAATATAGTTATCAGTAAAATAAGGGAAGTCGCTCTGCATATACAACAGAGACAGCAATAACCAATAAAATCAATTTATGTTTAAGTAACTTTTTTTTAAATAAATCTACTTGTGTGTCTAACGCTCACCGGCACACTGCTTGGACGGAATTCCATATTCCCTTTACAGCTGCGCTTTTCAGTGAGTTTACAGGTACTGGTGGTGATAATTCTCTCTGTCAGCAAGGCCAGAACATCTCCCTTCTTCAGCCGCCTCACCTGCAAATGTGTCATGTCCACCTTCCTGGCACAGAGAAGATGACGGGATGTGAGACAAGGTTGTATTTGTCAGAATATGTCAGAATGTATGTTAGCATTAATGTGTGTGTGTGTGTGTGTGTGTGTGTGTGTGTGTGTGTGTGTGTGTGTGTGTGTGTGTGTGTGCGCACGCACGCACGCACACACGCACACACGCACACACACAAGCACACAAGCACACACACAGAATATCACAACAAAAATTATTCAAATTGTTTAACCAACCTGTCACTGGAGTCACAATGCAGCTTCTTTATATCCACTTTCTCTTTCTTGAGCTGGCCGAGATTGTAAGTGGTCTGCTTTTTCATGTTGGCACCGACTATAATTGCGCCCATCCTTCCTTTCGTGACAACATCCCCCTCGTAGTAACCAAAGTCTGTCTCAGAGATAGCTGATAGGATAATGGATGTTAGCAAATACCAAGTGTGTGCAGTGGTGTTAAAAGTACTCACATTTATTACTTAAGTAAAAGTATCAATACTGCAATATAATAATAGAAATACTCTGTTACAAGTAAAAGTCCGGAATTCAAAATGTACATGAGTAAGTAAAAAAGTATTGGCATCAAAATGTACTTAAAGTACCAAAAGTAAAAGTACTCAGAATATCCCATTTCAAGTTTTCAAATGTATAAAAATCTTTTGAAAATAGCAGATCTACAAGCTCACAATGTGTTGTGATGCGACGCATTGTGAGCTTGTAGATGGGCTATTTTCAAATGGCCGAAATGTATATAGGGCTGAAGTGGTTCATGCATGTTTAGTAATAATAATCAAAATCTACAAAGAAACTAAAGCTGTCAAATAATTGTAGTGGTAGATGTAATGGAGTAGAAGTAAAAGTATTGAAAATGGGAAATACTCCAGTAAAGTAAAAAATCCTCAAAAGTGTACTTAAGTACAGTACTTGAGTACATGTACTTAGTTACTTTACACCACTGAGTGTGTGCAATGCATGGTTGCTTGTGTCTGATTGTGTGACGACATAGACCCCAAATGAGACCACAAAGGATGGTCACAATTTTTATAAAAAGTATCAACTCTCACATCGTCACCTTGCTAAACTAATGGCCTAAGTCATTTCTTTAAGTTTTTCAGATTTTTTTTTAAACTGATCCAAAACAAAACTATATGACATTTCTTAATCATTTCACCCAAAACCTTTATAACAAATTATGACTATTAAAATGAAAATAACACTGTCTGTCATTTATGTAACATGAGAGATTTAAATAGGTTTAAATAGGATTAAATCTGATTTAGGCCACTTTTTTGGCAAATTTCTTTATTGCCCAAAAAAATTGCCTATAATGGCCTAAGTCACACTAGGGAGTTAGGCCATTACACTAAAAGGGGAGGGAACAGCATGATCCTTTTCAATTAGGAGATATGCAATTTTACCAGAGGTGGCCAGTGTCATGAGGAGCTGACTTAGGCAAAAATGTCATTTTCCTCAAAAAATTACTTACTGTAGGCCATTAGTTTAGCAAGGTGATGACATCTTACATGGAGTTGGTACAATGTATGTTCAGGAGGAAGACTACGCCTTCAAACAATTAGATTGTTACTGACCTTGCCCCTCACTCTACTCCCATGATCTATTTCCATTCCTAGCTCACTCTCTAGGTTACAAGCTTGATCGATCACCATGGTAACCGAGTCAACTCCTCCCTCGACTTATCCGCCATGGTAACCGATCATAGCTCCACCTTTGCCACTCACAGTGGCACCGATGCCATGGTAACTAATCGCTCTCCACCCTGAACTCCACCCCTTCTACCAATAAGTGAGGGAATTTAAACCTGCCAGGTCCGCCTGCCATTGGTGCATTGTTCTTCGCACCCCTCCCTCCCTACCCTTTCTTCTGTACTCTCCGATCTGTCCTAGTCTTCAGGTTCCAGACGGGGTCTCGAGTGATGGTGCGTCCACAGATTACTGCCAAGCCTATCTCCTCAGACCCTAAGCCAAATACTCAGGTCTCCACCCCCCTGGAGCCACATGGTTATGCCTCCCCCCTCAGGGCTTCGCGCGCCCTTCCTCCCCCCATCAGGGCTACACCCTTCCTCCCCCACCAGGGCTTCGCCCTTCCCTCCCCCAGGGCCGCGCCCTCACTGGGCCCCGTCCTTCATCCCTCCCCAGGGCTACGACGCCTTTCGTCCCACGCACTCATTTGCGCCCCCTTATCCAGGCTTCGCATGCCCCTTCATCCCCACCTCCCCTTCCTCTGTTCTTACTCCCTTCAGCTCACCTCACACTAGTCATCCTCTCACCATCCTCACACCTTACATCCTTCACTTACCCTCACTAGATAATTCGTACCCCTTGTCTTCACTACCTCATCCTCACCCCCTTCATCATCACCTCCCTGTCTACACATCATCGCCCCCTTCATCTCCACTCCCACATCCCCACCCCTAAAGCCTCCCTTCCTCCCTACCGTCCTTCCCTTACCTTCCTTCCTTCCCTCCATCATCTATTCCATGCATAACCAATTTATTTCCTGACAGGTCCATCTCCTTCTTTTCTAAATAAAGAACGTTAAACAATGTTTGGTTTGAAGGCGTGGTCTGTACTCGTGAAATAATCCTAATTTATTTATTATGAACATGAACATGTTCATGAACTATGAACATCAGCTAACATTAGTTTTCATAACACAGATCTATAGTAGCATTTTTAAGTGCCTTCACATTACAGTACATCTCCGTGTAGGACATACCTGGGCTTAGTGGTGATTTGCCCTTCAATAGGTCACTGAGGGTGAAGGCGGATGGCTGGTACTTAGGCCTCTGCCACCACTGTCGACCTTTCTTGACAACCAGCGCCATTGGAACCAGCTTGTCGGAGTCATTAAGATGGGAGACTTGGATGAGACTGCCGCCTCTGTCATTCCGGTGGACGAAGTGGGCAGTTGTCCTGGAAAACATTGTTGCAGCACGCGGGAGCTGTAGATGGAGGGCAGAGAATTAATTGACTAACTCAGCCATAAACATTAACGTTGAGGTAATTTGGTACATTGCTAGATAGAAACAGTTGTCACCACAGTGTGTAGAGGGGAAACTGATTTCTAGTCGCGATATTCTTCTTTTCAATTTGACCCATTTGCTGTTTCGATGAAAGAGTTAGTTTGAAGTGCACTCATAGTACTAGGAAACCCCTGTTTGTGTGTGTGTGTGTGTGTGTGTGTGTGTGTGTGTGTGTGTGTGTGTGTGTGTGTGTGTGTGTGTGTGTGTGTGTGTGTGTGTGTGTGTGTGTGTGTGTGAGTTTGTGAGTTTGTGTGTGTGCGAGTGTGCAGTCTGCGCGAGCGCACACACACACACACACACACACACACACACACACACACACACACACACACACACACACACACACACACACACACACACACACACACACACACACACACACACACACACACACACACACACACACACACACACACACACACACACTGTAGTGGAAAAATAATATACTGTCCATGCAGAAGGTGAATGCATATCTTTATGTTTATTAAAGAAGAAGATCAAGCAAGCAGACAGACAGCATCTCAGTCTAGGTAGGCTTCTGCCTGCACCTCCCCTGTGCCTGTGTCCTCTGTCAGTGCATCCTCCCAAAGATCCCTACATGTCTCTTACAGTCACTTTATATACAAACAGGACAACAGGACAACAGGACCAGGTTCAAAAGGGTTACAGGCCTTCAGGGCAAGGTGTTAACTCACACCCTAGCTTTGGGTTCAAACACAGAGCCTCACATAAGAGAAAAAGATAAATCAGACACACACACACAGTGTGTGTGTGTGTGTGTGTGTGTGTGTGTGTGTAGCTTACGCTCTCTGTTTTACAGTTTCAACGTTAGACTCTAGTCTAAACCTGTCTGAAGCAGCAGAACTTACAGTTAGATAGACAACAGCATCAATGTGTTGATATTCATGTCATTTCTAATACAATAACATATGCACACAATTAATGTCAAAATAAACTATAAATGTAGTTTTTGAAACACAGTGGCTCTTCTAACCGTGTCAGAGTAAATGTGTCATCCCTTCATAACTGGTACTGTTGACAAGGACACACTTACACCCCTCCCCCCCTATAAGTGCAACATGCAAAGGCTATTTATATATAAGGAAATAACAAATATTGACCGCAGATGTTTTCTGAGAACAAGGTCTCTCTGCCAGTAAGTTGTCTAGTCTCTACGTAGGTGTTGCTTTGTGCAAAGATGATGTGGTTTAATGTGTGAAAAAACACTGTTTCTGTTCTCTGCTGCAGACCTCTGTATGAACACTTACTGATGTCTGTAGGAAATAATGAGACCTTATATTACATTATATTATATCATATCATATCATATCATATCATATCATATCATATCATATCATATCATATCATATTATATTATATTATATTATATTATATATGAACCTAGCTTTATCCAGGCATTAGTGTAATCTGACCAGCATTAGCATACAGATAGATAGATAGATAGATAGATCATTTTATTTCTGTGTCCTGCACACAAAGCGCCCAACCCTCATGGGTTTATAAGACACCATTTTACGTTTATAACATGTTTTACAATGTATTCACGTAGTACATTCAATTACATCTCAGAATTATACCTCAGAATTATACAGACTGTTGTCTTCTCTCCCAAGCTTGACAAATAAAATCTGCCACAACAAAAGCTCCTTTAACAAAACATAACTCCAATTTGTCATAATCATCCAACTCAAGGAAATGTTCACAAATAGAAGACATCTTATTCACAAATACCTCTCTTATATCATCATACTTTGAGCAATAAAACAAAAAGTGTACCTCATTTTCAATTTCCCCAAGTTCACAAACAGACAATATCTCTCTTCCTCTGGAGTGGCATTAAACCTGCCAGTCTCCAGAGCTAATGGTAGTGTTCCTGACCGTATTTGTGCACATAGAGATCGTTGCCTTTTGCTTAAATTATACTTTACATACGGTTCTACAATGTACCTGTCTTTTATGAGACAATAGGTTCGTAACTTGGGCTTATACCATTTATCATTACACCATTGCTCTTTATATCTGGAAAACATTGAACGTCACATATTAACTTATTTTGAAAAATAAAAAACAAATCATTTGAATAAAATAAAGATCTCAATTCTTTTGTCCAACAGTGACCAAATCTAAAATCCCAGTTAAAAATCTTTTTTGTCAGTCTCTGGTCAGACATCTTCACAAGCCTATTCCATAGCCGAACCATTTCACATTTGTGTCTGATGCTTGGAGGTTCCCATCCCATATCCCCGTTAATTGCCAACACTACACAGGGAGCGGACAGCACTGAGGTAGATGGAGATGCAACATTAAGATACAGCATATGCTGAGGCTCTATGTGTGTTTATCAGTGAGAGGGAGAGACAGACAGACAGAGACAGGCAGACAGACAGGCAGACAGACAGACAGACACTACCACAAACTAGTTCTTACACAGAGTATGCTGTACTCCTTCTTACTGCTGAATAATAATAATAATAATAATAATAATAATAATAATAATAATAATTGCCTTATTTACAGTTGAAAGGCTTTTATTTTGGAAGGTGTTTTGCATGACCTGCTTCTATATGAAGTAATAAAGTGTTACAGCAGAAAGTGTATTGTGCAATAACAGCATGTTTACACAATACAGTAGAGTTTAGTTTAGTTTTTTTATAATAAAGGATATATAAAGTGTATTACTATTGTTGTTGAGGTATTGTGTTTGGAATTGGAAGGATAAAACATAAATTCTGGAGTCAAAGTAAGTTTTATTAATGACATTTACAATCATTTAACCAAACCAGTAGTGTGTCTGAAAAGACTGATATCGTTTAGTTTAGTTTCGCCTAAAGTAACCATTGTGAGGTGTTTTATTTCAGTGTAAATTAAAGCCCTTGCTGATGCGTGAGCCGAGTTTGAAGTGGGTCGGTCCCATACATGCACATGACCATACATGGGCATACGCTGTAAATAGTTTTTGAAACACAGTGGTTTTTGTGTCAGAGTAAACATGTCCTTCATAACTGTCACTGTTGGCAAGGACACACACATACACCCCCCCCCCCCTAAATGTTAAATGAAACTAACTGTTGACCACAGATGTTCATCTGTTTTCTGAGAACAAGGTCTGCGGCCAATCAGCTCCCAGGTGTTGCATTGTGGGTTTAATGTGTGAAAGAACACAGTTTGTGTCTCTGCTGCAGGCCTCACCATGTTAACTGTTTGATGTCTGGAAGTACATACAGAGAGATCAAATAACACATGGCTGTGTGTTCTGCTCCTTTAAAAGTGTTCTAGTGTTACACCTCATCCTGACTGACAACCAGACAGTGACCTGTCAATGAAATGTAGGACAAACAGTCCTGACATGGTGTTGAACTATACTGAAAGAGGCTCTAACTGCCCTATTCTCTGGCAGTTTTCCCAGCCGCAACGCTACCCTAAATTATGTTAAATACTGATAATGGAGCTGCCCTGCCCCAATAGGTTATTCTAGCACCTGCTCTACCCATCACCCATTATGCCGACACCGTTATTTGCGCGTGGAGGCATGCCCGTGGGCGCGTTGTTGCTTTATCCCCCACATTGACATTCTCAACCCACACATGGGTACGGCTTGGGGTGGGGGGATAGCGGTTTCTAAAAGCACCCGCCGGTTTCTAAAAGCACCCGCCAAGTGCACACAGACACTGCAATGGCTTTGTGCGTTGGACCATGAGCCACGTGTTGCCAGCCTTGGCGAGAAATAAGCAACCGCAGGTCTATGAAAACAAAAAGAAGCAACTATAAGGCCACATGAGCACTTCAAACTACTAACTAGAGCTTTCATATCCCCTAAATATTTCAGCCCGGCTCGACTAATAATTGACAAATTAGGCCCAGCCCAGCCCGTCAGTCATTTTTCTAAAGAAGCCTTATTTCTCATTAAATCTTGGTAATTCGTTAAGAACAGGAGTCATTCTACCCTATTCCAACAGTCTATATTTTATTTAAAAAACAGCTTGGAGCAAATAGGGCTATATAAATATATACACTGCCCCATAACCATTTTAAAAATGATTATGGTTATTCTATGAAATATATGTTTCATAGAATAACCGTAATCATTTTTGCGATGGAGAAATCACATCCAATGTTACCTTCTACTGCCCGCTGCCTGTGCTCTCATTTGAAGAAATAATCCAACATTTACTTTGAGGTGAAAAAGACATGAAGAAAGCTCAATAGTCTGAAGATCCATTCTATATGTCATGTTATGGTTTAAACTTTAAAGGGGGCTCTCTGCTGCTGCCGTCATGACAAGACAGCTGATTGATTTGACCTACTTTTGCGTTGCGCTGCAACTACCCCCCCCCCCCCCCCCCCCCCCCCCCCGTTGACAAAACCGACCCCCGTTGACAAAACGGTGGGCCGGTTCGGATAATCCCAGAGCTGAATTTTGGTCCCAGCACGCCCCTGCACACACACACACACACACACACACACACACACACACACACACACACACACACACACACACACACACACACACACACAAGGTAGGTTACAATGCTCCTGGGTTTTTACTGAAACCCTTTATGCTTGTGTGAACCTGTCCATGTTGGCATGTGGAATGTAGGAAGGGAGTAAGAGAGATGGAGAGAGAGCAAAATGAAACTCAGACTTACACTTAACATTTCTAACATTTCTGGTGTGTCGTGGGGACTTGCCAATGGAAATCCATCATAATAAAACTTTCTTGGTCAGTGGGTCACCACTTCCCTGTTACTGCTGCAAACGTCTACAATGTAGACTCTACATCATGTCAGCTTAGCCAACTGAATTCATGTCAGTAACACAACATTATATAACTGTGTATGGTCTTGTATTAAATAATATGTACTACTACAGTAGCTATATACTTCTAAGATTTAGCAGGATAAATTAGTATGCATGTTCAAAGATTCGGGTTGGGGTTAGGGTGAGTTTTTAGGCATTTAGGGGTTAGGTTTAGGGCAAGGATTTAGACCTAAGGTTATAGGGTTGTTGTTAGGATGGGCCAGCAGTAGCTCTGGTCCATAGCGTTAAAAGGAGTTCTCCTTAATGCTATGGTAGGCTACTTTAGATCCGTTGCCTGAACACACCACACCACAATGTTTTAGTTACTCCCCTGCGCCCTCTAGGCCTACAGATCTTGTCAATAGAAAAATTCCATTGACCGGAATAATTGAGAATATTGAATATTCTCAATTTAACATCTGGTGGATTATTTTACATTTAGGTCAAAATTAGCCCTAGAATGTCTGTGATCTTACATACATTTTGAATACATGAAATGTATGTAAGATCACAGACATTCTAGGGCTAGGTCAACATGTGTATTTTAGACGTGAGGTGGGGGGCTCAGAGTGTTCCCACTAAAGAAAGTAGGCTTCAACTCCATAAAACCAAACTCCATTTTACTCAAGACGAGAGGCTGCGCAGCCTGCAGGTGTGCGCGCAACGGATGGATCATGTATTGGGGAAAAACAGGATACAACAAAACATACAGTCATATGCTTATAGGGGTTCACAAACTTTTTTAGCCCATGATGCGCACACCCTACATCCCGACCTTGTATTGAACTGTACTTTCGTGTGCAAACTTCTAATAAAGTTTTAAAATAATCAATCAATCACGTAGATGACGCTCCCCCAAAGCCCGACACTTTAAAAAAAGACAACCTGCTCTATTTACATAGCCGTAGGTATTTTCACATTAACTTTACAGGCCTATTAAGCTCTCACATTCAAAAAAGGGGGAGAATAATAATATAAAGTGAACATTACTGTGCTCACATTAGCGAGTCCACAATTAAGCAAGATCGGAAAAATCTTAACTGACGGGTTGAAAGTGTTTAAATCGCATAAAATGTCATCCTGTGGCCATGTTTATGATGTTTTCCCAATGCAATCTTACGGGAGCAGTACTGCGCATGCGGACGGGGGTTGACTGGCCACAGGATGACATTTTAAGCGATTTAAACGCTTATTTCAACCCGTCAGTTAGATTTTTCTTTGCCGCTAGAAGTTAAAACATCTGAGAGCAGTGCAGAAAACCTTACATTTTTGGATACGATGTGCGGAAAAGGGTAAGAATCATGCATAGTGGACAATATTCGAAAATGTCCTGCTCAAACAGCAGCGAGCTGCGTGGGACTAGCTCCATAAAGAACCTCTCACTCCGCTATACAGCTCCGAGATGAGGTTCTATGTCGTTCTCATCCAGAATCGGGTGAACGTCCGCCAAGGCTCCGCTGTTTACCCTTTTGTATACATCGTATCCCAAAACTAATGGTAGATTCCAAACCACACGGATGTTTAAGGTTTGGTTCAACCCGGAAAACCCCCCTACGTCCGCTGCCAGTACTGCTCCCGGTTTGGCTACAATGGGAAACATGGCCACAGGCTGACTAAATAAGCGATTTAAACGGGTAGTTTCGCTCCGGACCTAAAATATTATGCTCCGAACCAAACCTTAAACATCCGTGTGGTTTGGAATCTACCATTAGTTTTGGGATACGATGTATACAAAAGGGTAAACAGCGGAGCCTTGGCGGACGTTCACCCGATTCTGGATGAGAACGACATAGAACCTCATCTCGGAGCTGTATAGCGGAGTGAGAGGTTCTTTATGGAGCTACGTGGGACCCCATCTCGGAGCGGAGGGAGAGGTTCCGATCGGAGCTACTTTATTGGATGAATATTCTTTTTAACCTATTTTCTACAATTATGAATTACAAAGACACAAATTAATAAGAATAAACACGAGCAAAAACTTACCCTGATTCAGTCAATCGGCAACTCAAATAACGTCTGTCTGTTGATGACAATTCTCACAACACTTAAACAACTCACAACTGTTAACGAGTGCAAAAACAGTGACACTTCAAATAAAACAAAACAAGTCTGTTAAACCGTTTCAGATATATCGATAGGAGGAGAAGCTGAAGAGTGGGAGTCTGACTGTCGACTGTTCTGTTCCTCTGGCTGAAGAGTTTCTTATTCTGTTGTTATTGGTGTGTGTGTGTGTGTGTGTGTGTGTGTGTGTGTGTGTGTGTGTGTGTGTGTGTGTGTGTGTGTGTGTGTGTGTGTGTGTGTGTGTGTGTGTGTGTGTGTGAGTTCTGAAATTCTGAGCGATAGAGAAACATGAGTGTACTTGCCTCCAATCCAATTCCTATAGCCAAAACTTCCCAAGGGAGCCGTGTGTGGAATGTGGTTTTCCGCACACTTTGGTTTCAGTAGCCTACTTTACTTATCAGTATCACAATGAAAACACATTTTCAAGGTTTTAAAGATTTTGTATTTATTTTATTAATTCTAATAATACTTTGTGTTTTGGCAATTATTTAGGGGCCCACCAGGGGGCCAAGACCCATGGGAATCCCTGTTCTAAACTATCAGAAGAGATGTTCTTTTCCTCTTCTTTTCCTCTAGATTCACTCATAGATATACTATTATTGTCCAAGAGACCAAACAATACATGTTTCTACAAAGTCTTCATCAACAGTAACAACACAAACCACAGGGTTTTCCCAGAAATTTTTCACAAAAGGGCAGTACCAAAATAAATGAACAGTCTGGGCAACTGGCAAAAGGTACAATTCATCATGAGTCATACATTTTGTCAAAATCTTTGATATGTTTTCTCTAAAAATGACACTTCACTAAAGCTTACAATGTAATCTGATGAGTTTGATGGTGCAGAGAGAGAGCTCTGCTGCCACCTAGTGACACACACTTCAGACCGGACATGGGGTCAGTGCTCTGCTGCTCCATTTGTTGTGTCAGTCCCTCCATTTCACTATCATAGAATTATAGGCTTCAATCTCCATTCAGGCCCTGCATGGAGATTGAAACCTCCTTGATTCTGCAGGAGTCTCCTTTATTTCAACCACATCTCCTTAAGGACTCCTTGATTGGTAGCAAACTCCCCAAATTCACCAGAATACAGGAAATTACATACTCTGTTAAAAAGGTTTCTGGGGTTAGTACCCCCATAACCCCGGTCCTCGCTTGGGGGGTGTGGTCAGTGTATGCAAACATACAGAGATATTCACTTTTAAGTAATAGTGGTAAGGATTATTAAAGATGGGTATTTTATTGCTTCAGTCATCAAATCAATTTCTGTAGGCCTACTTTTAGCTTTTTAATGGATGACATTTCAAAATGTATCATTTTTCAATGCTAGTAAAGCAAGCCTGCTAAAAGTATCAAACTCCCCAAATTCACCAGAATACAGGAAATTGCATCTACTCTGTTAAAAGGTTTCTGGGGGAGAGCCCCCAGACCACTAATAATAATAATAAACTCCTTGATTATCACTGTCGGATGTTGGCAGGCCTGAAATTCAGGGTCATTCTGTCAGGGGTGTAAGATATTTAGGAAATAATTGTATTATTTTTCATAATTTGCTGCAACAACAGCAGCAGCAGTGCCTGAAGCCTACATTGTTCCAGCATGTCAAGGAATGAGACAATTTGCTGCAACAACAGCAGAAGTGCCAGAAGCCTACATTGTTCCAGCATGTCAAGGAATGTAACATAAAACAGTCACATTATTTGCTGAAAGAAAGTATTATAATATTTACCTTGAAGCCTACAAACTGTAGCCGTGGTAACTAATTCCCTATCTAATTCCTTACTAATTCTTGATCCATGTAGCATTGTGGGTCAGGAGCCAATAGGATGGCAGGATACAGGCATAGAGTAGAATAACAGGAACAGACAATTCTACAAATGACTGTCTCAGGGCAGGGCTGGTATGCACACGAAGTCTAACAGGAAGCAATGAATAAAGTTGAAGCAGGGGCATCCGGGTGGTGCAGGGGTAAAGTTCCTGCCCACCACCACGGAGACTGCATGGCGTTCAAATCCTCCACAGTGAATCCGGCTTGTGCATTCCAATAAACACAATTGGCCGTGTTCATACACGGCCAATTGTAGGTTCCCATACTGTAGGTGGGAAGCATCAGCGGCTCCTACAGCCCTACAGCAGGGAGCGGAACTGGGAAGAATCGCGTGTTCCTCTACATACATTATGCCCTCCCGGTGAAACTCGTACAGTTGAAAAGAAGCAGCGGGCGACGGTTGTCTACAACCTCCCCAAGACCAAACTCTTTTGAAAAAAGATATTGAAAAACTAAACAAAACAAAAAACAGGTGAAGCAGATAACACTGACAAGGATACAGGACAAGGAGACATAGAGGTAGGGAGACAGGAGATACAGAAGTGAAGAAAACTACAGTATTGAGCATCACAGTTTTAATTTGCATGTATAATATGCAGATGGAACCCGTCCCAAGCCTTTTCATATAGCTATAAATTATGGTGCCAAAAAAACTAAATCGACTCATTGCCGACCGTGACCTTTGACCACCGAATTGCACAATTTGTCAGATATTGAGTTAGTGATGTCTTGTGATTTGGTGATGACGCAGTCAATTGAGTCATTTTGGTCACAATGACATGCATACATACCTGTATACAGACAGCCCACAATAGTACCAGTTGCTTGGTTCAGCTAATAACTCAGTTTTGACCCAAACAAATGTGATGGAGCCCTACCTACAACAATTGTGATTTTTCACTCTACTGTTACCTTCTTGTCTAGTTTGTTGTTTTCCGTCCCTTTCTGTTAACCCTCTTAAAAAATCCTATTTTTATCTATTTTAAGTTTACTTTGTTTCCTCTGAGTCAGTCTATACAGTACTTATACTTCTCAGAACTTGTACTTATTCTACTTAATTCAAATCTCTTCCACAGTTGGTTGTTTGTGGGAGCTTTTGTGAGATCATGATGCCATTCATTCATGTGACACCTCTCTCTCTCTCTCTCTCTCTCTCTCTCTCTCTCTCTCTCTCTCTCTCTCTCTCTCTCTCTCTCTCTCTCTCTCTCTCTCTCTCTCTCTCTCTCTCTCTCTCTCTCTCTCTCTCTCTCCCCTTCTGTTTTGCAGATTGTTGGAGGAGGGTAAGGTGGAGGGGGCTGAGGAACAGAAACAGAGAATAGAGGCCCTCTATTCTCTGTTTCTGTTCGAGGGTATCAATAAACGGTTGTTTATTTATCTATCAGTGTGTGTGTGTGTGTGTGTGTGTGTGTGTGTGTGTGTGTGTGTGTGTGTGTGTGTGCGTGTGCGTGTGCGTGTGCGCGTGCGCGTGTGTGTGCGCGTGTGTGTGTGTAGAATGTGAGTGTATCTGTCTTTGAGTGAGAGATAAGACCTGGTGTGACATGGATGTGTGTGTTTGTTTCCATCGAATATGTTTGTCGCAGACACAGTCAGAGGTCAGCTGCCAGTTACAGTAGACTCACATGCTCTACCCAGCCAAATAAAATCAGGCTGTGCCCACATGACCTGGCTCCACAGCAGGGCTCCGAGCCAACTGGGCATCTCTTGTAATTTATCGTCCTGAGACAATATATTCCAATTTAGGGCTTCTTGTGATTATCTACATAATTATTTGAAGTGAAAAGTGATAATTTATCAAAAATATTTTTAATATGTAATAAAATATATTTTTTACATGCCAACTGGACGGCAGGATTATTTAAACCACTTTAACCATGGCGTTCCTATTTTGGGCATGTCATTACACTGTTACATTACATTGTTTTTAAGATTTAAGATTTTAAGAGTTAATGCAAGGGAACACCAGAGCCATGAATCCCAATGTGGAGCACCATAAACAGGCAGAGGTGACTCGGTTGAGTGGGTGTGACTGTGGAGGAAGAAATAGGAAGTTGTCAGCATGATCCCACCCGCATATGTGGTATAATTGGAAATTGCATCATGATTTACTATTTTTACTCTTATGAGTAAAAAGATACATTTAGATGCAAGAAAACAATGTCCACTACACAGGGCACAAATGATATTATGCCGGTTCTCAGAAGGATTATTTTATAACATTTATACAATTAGGTAAATAGCCTACATCTTTTGGAAATCAATTGAAATGAAACACAATTTATTGGTGATAAAGGTGCAGACACGGCATGACTGATACAGTATGAGTACAAAACAACAGACAGTAACTGAGTAGGTACATCCGTAGAGAATCCGTCTGCATGGGAATCGGATGGTTGCTGAGTTGACCCGTAGTTTATGTGTCTTACCCCTATCAGCTCCCCACGTGCACTCATCTGAGACATCTGAGAAGCCAAAGTAATTTACCCTCCCGCAAGGGAATACTCCCTTTCAATTAAAGGAAAACCACACATTTTCAACCTAAATCAGATTGTAGCTAAAATACTCTATGTCTCCTATGTATGTTGACCTGTGAAATGATGTCAAATGCGTCATTTGTTAACGACAAGTTAACATTAACCAACCAACAGCTGACCGGATGTGGCCAAGAGGTTTGGCCTGTCAACTAGTAATATACTATATATCCTATGAGCTATCCTATATTAAATTTGTCTTGTGGTACTTTCACGTTTCAATGTTAACAGACAAAGTCTTATGCAGACCTGATCAGCTCAGAGACGGGTGCGTAGGCAGGGATCAGACGTCAGAATACAATAAAATGACCCGCACACCGTCTTCACAATAAGGACAACTTTATTTAGGCAACGTTTCGGTCAACAGACCTTCTTCAGGCATCGTCAGACTTGAAACTGGATTTTCAGGCTGGAAAGCGGCCTGAACATACAGTATATCCCTACACTGGAAGAGAGAAGTATAATGCTTTGTCACATTTGTGTTCTTTCTGTTCACAGGAAGTGCAAAGATGACATGTGGATCAGCACCCACACACACACAACAGCAAACGGACACTGGCTTAAGCTAAATGGATTTCTCTGTGCTGTGGTGACCTTTTCTTTGGCTTCAAACCAAAGATGTTTAAGGTCAGCTTAAACCAACAAAGGAGGCTTTGCCCTGTGTCAGGGTGCCCCAGACCAAGATCATCTTCTCACTTCTTCTTTCCAGGACAGGGGGGGGGGGGAGCATGACTAAGACAGCCTAAACATAATAGGTGCTACAAGTGTTTAAAATTGCCCAAACACAGGGTAAGAATTGTAGACTAAATAAGTATGTAAGTAAGTAAGTGAACACCACTGCTCTGCGTCTCCCCGTCATGCCACCCCTGAAATACACCTGATTTTATAAGTTTACCAGTATGTTCTGCTTCACAATCTCCTCCTTTCTATTCAGTGCTCTTGCTCTCTACTTCTCTCCTTTCACTATATACCCCTCTCCTCTCTCCTGGAACCCACGGTGGGGCAGAAATGAGACAAGGCTTTTTGGAGGTATTTAGTCAGATATGCGGGTATTGAGGGCATTGAGGGCAAAGTCTCATTGACTATTTTGAAAACAATCCCATTTTTAGTTGTCTAACCCTGTCTTCTACCCTGATCCTAGGCTAGCAAAATGTGTGGGAAAAGGGTGGGTCATGGGCCCCAGGCCGATAAGTAGTCGAATCAGTTTGTTTTGGGAGGTTTGAAGCTAAGTCTTTAGCGACATCGAGATGTTGGAGTACCAGGAGGTACAAGCATAGTCAAAGAGAGGTTGAATGAGGGCTCCGGATAGAGTCCTGATAGCACTTTTGTTGACAAAAGAGGAAATTCGGCCCTGTGGTGTTGAGTGTCCAAGATAGCTTCATTCAACAGACCCGTTTAAAGTTCTACCTACACAAAAGGCATTTATATTACATTTTGTTTTGTTTGTAGAGAAAATATTGTATAGCATGAGGCCTTTCTCTTAAATGACACTGCCATAACCCTGGTCAGTCTCATATATCTCTGGAGTATCAGTCACCCACAGTTGCTATTCACATCACTTCAGCTACACAAGCCTGCATTACCTTACCTGCAGAGTGCATGCGGTGCATGCAGACTCTGTGTGTACTATGTACTGTTCCAACAGCATGCATTGCAAACAGGAAACAGGAAAAGTTGGCCACTATCTGTAGATCTGAGTCCACTCCCTGTCCACACTGCTACAATAGCTTATCTTCAAAACACATGACAACATGCAACGCACACACAAATGCGCGCGCACGCACGCACGAACGCGCGCACGCACACACACACACACACACACACACACACACACACACACACACACACACACACACACACACACACACACACACACACACACACACACACACACACACACACACACACACACACACACACACACACAGTGCTGAACGCATTCATTTCCCATTCATTCTAAATAATCTTTACTACATGCCTATAGCGCTAAATCCTGATGCCTAGTTCAAACTGTGATGGGCCTAATAGTTCTCTCTTCTTCCTCTCCTTTCTCTCTTTCTTTCTCCTATTCACATTAGTGTCTCTATAATTGGGTCTAAATTGCTGATGCCTGTCTGTTTCCAGCAGTGTCCATTTTGGGGCCCGTCTGAGGAGGGAGTGGCTTTCTGGCCTCCTCCCCTATTCCCAGCCACCATGCTTTCCCCATGGCTATTTGTGTGAAATTGTTTGTTTGTTTGTTTGGTTTGTTTGCTTATTTTTTTGCATCCACCATTATACAATGCATACGTACACTACACTACTGATTACTGACACTGACCTGCTCCACTTCCTGTGGCAGTGAATTCTTTCGTGCTGTGGTGAAAACCACAACGCTTTGTCAGGAAGAGGAAGCCCAAAATCTGCCTCCTGTCAGTGTGATGACGGTTGGTTCTCTGATGAATACGAGTACAAGTATATTTCACATGTAACACCTAGGATTTGAACTTGGGGCTCCCTTTGACCTCCCATGTCGTACATATCGCCCCTGCCATGCCTCCCCACTGAATACATTTTATAGTATTCACTGGTGTTTTTACCTCTTGCTTTTAACCACTAGTTATCGCAAGAAAATAGGAAATTACCTACCTAGGTTCCATTTTAGAGGCAAATCTTTCCAGTGATAAAATGGCAACTACCAAAAAAGTCAACCAAAGAACAAGATTTTTTGTACAGGATCTCCTCTCTGGTCAGTAAGAATACATTGAGGACTTAACAGGAGCACTCATCCAAGATCACTTCGACTATGTGTGCACCTCATGGTACCATAGCACCACAGAGGCCTTAAAAACAAGGCTCCAGACATCCCAAAACAAACTGGTAAGGCTACTTCTTGGCCTTATATCTACAACTCATTTAACCCCTTCTCACTTTGCTAGGGTCGGTTGGCTCAGGGTAGACGACAGAGTACAGTAACTTGCAATGAGCCTGGTCTACAAGATACGCTACACCACAATGACACCCATGTACCTATCAAACTACTTCACAAACGTCAATGAAGTCCACAATCACAACACCAGAGGGAGCTCCACTAATCACGTTCAACCCAGATTTGGCTCAAACAAGGGGTTAAATGGAGTGTAAATCCCTACTCTCCTTCAAAACTGCTCTAAAAGAGCACTTGCAGGTGCAAGCTGCAATTCGGAACTGTCCCTTGTAAAAGTCAAAGCATAGACCCCCCCCGAACTGTTTACAGTACATATTTCAGTTTTTCATTTCTAACTGTTTATATGATGTTTTGCATCGTAGTGTATATTTGTCTGTCATTAAATGTTTTGATGACTTGAGTACAAAGGACCCCAATGGAAACAAGCCAGAGGCTTTCATGGGTTTAAAATCCTCTTAGCAGACCTTGTATTGAACTGTACTTTCCTGTGATTTATTTTTTGTTGCAAACTGCTAATAAAGTATTCAATCAATCAATCAATCAAACAGGGCTACTCCCCTTTCTCGCCTTTCCCCACCAGGTAGCCTGAGGGCTAGGGGGGGCCTGAGGTTCAGGAGGATAACGGCACCATTGTTACACCCAGGATGTCTCCCACTTGTGAGACCACACTCCTAACGCTCATCCAAGGTCATCCAGCACTACTCCTACATTTAAATTACCCCACTTTCAGTGGCAAGAGTGAACACTCACAGCAGGCAAGCACGCACGCACGCACGCAGCACGCACGCACGCACGCACGCACGCACGCACGCACGCACGCACGCACGCACGCACGCACACACACACACACACACATACACACACACACACACACACACACCCTGTGTAATCCCATTTCAGAGTGACTAATGCCATTGTGGCCACTAGGTGCTACTGTCATTACAAAATGAGAGAATATATGACTATATTAGCCTAACTGTCTGCATTTTAATCATTATCCATCAGTGGTTTGTTTGGCATCATATTTTAAATGAATGGCAATGGCATATATATATATTTACAATCATGCCATTGCCATTACATTAACAGTGAACTCAACAATGGTAGCCTATTAATCAGGCCATGTTATCACTTAGAAGTTCAGAACACGCATGCATGCACTGACGCACGCACGGTAGGTTACTATATGTGGTGGAAAAATAGGCCTACTCAAAAAAGTTTACTTAAGTAAAACTATCAATACTGCAATGTAGAAATACTCTGTTGATTTTTTGATTGATGTACTTTCATTTAGTAAGACATGAGAATAACAGTACATGGAAGTACAAATTCACAATACAAGGTCTATTAAACTGGAAGACTCATTACTGAGCTTGTTTAAGATGAGAACCCCATGTACACAAATCATGATGATGTTAAAAGTAAAAGTCCATAATTCAATATTTACTTGAGTAAAAGTACAAGTACAAGTATTGGTATCAAAATGTAGCCTACTTAAAGTACCAAAAGTACTCATTATGCAGAATATCCCGTTTCACAAGTTTTCAAATGTATAAAATGTATGCTAGCCTGCAAATCTTTTGAAAATAGAAGATCTACAAGCTCAAGGTCAGTCAGAGCTTGTAGATCGGCTATTTTCAAATGGCCGAAATGTATATAGGGTTGAAGTGGTTAATGTATATTTTGTAATAATAATCAAAATCTACAAAGTAACTATAGTAAGTTATAGTAACTCAAGTTTTCAAATAACTGTAGTGGAGTAAAAGTACAATATTAGCCTCTGATCATGTAGTGGAGAAGTAAAAGTAGCCTACTGAAAATTGGAAATACTCCAGTAAAGTAAAAAAATACCTCAAAATTGTACTTAAGTACAGTACTTGAGTAAATGTACTTAGTTACTGTACACCACTGCTCATATGATAGTAATTAATGACAGAAGGCGGGGCAGAAGACCCTGTGTCCGCCTGCTGCTGTTTGTGGAAGAATTGCGCAGTTTTTAGAAGAGTTTTACAGGCAAACTCCCACTCTTAGTTTAGGAGACTTCTCTCTGCATTCATATCGAATTAACGGATTAAAACGGGGAGGGCCTAACTGCCCTGTTTCTAGATCTGAAAGTACTTTCGTTTGAGGGGAGTTTCTAGATTCAGAAGCGCGACTCAACTGCGCTCGTTTCTCCGTTTACAGGACGTGACTCGTGAGCAGCTATAACGGTATTTTCTTCAAATGACTTCCATTCAATGAGAAATAAGGATTTTCACGTTTCTTTTGTTATAACAGCGCTGGAATAGAATAGGCGTCTCCATTTAAGTCCATCCCTCATCATCCTCATCAGGCCTTTGACATTCCATACGACTGAGCGGACCGTTATTCTGGAAACACTTCGACTCTCAGCGTTAAAGTTTCTGTACTAAGTCAGGCCGGGGTAAGTTTATCATTCCTCTTCATCCTTCCTTTTTATTCAGGTCTCGATCATTTATGCTTCGGGATAGTTCATGAGATATAGAAAATACTAGGTTAAGTCTTAAGCGTCAGTAGAAAAGCTGGCAAACAATGCCTGCCGGGCAGACTGGCAGTGTTTGCCTGGGATCAACTTACGTTTTATTTTTGTATCCCAAAGGTGAAATTAGCCTTCATGATTTTGGGGGATAAACAAGAAAAGAACAGCTATAGATTTAGTTTAATATCACTTATATGCAGATATCTCATTTGGCTGAGTGACCAGTTGAAACTTTTTAACCCATTTTATATCAGGCTTTTTAGGGCACTCCCATTTTTCCCAATAATTAATAATCCCTGTCACGTTTTTTTGATACAGCATGGGCTGTTTGTTTTGATGGCAACACACACATACACACACGCGCACACACACACACACACACACACACACACACACACACACACACACACACACACACACACACACACACGCACACGCACACGCACACGCGCGCACACACACACACACACACACGCACACACACACACGCACACGCACACGCACACGCACACATGCACAAGCACACAAACAGCACACGCACACATTTGAATGATTTTATTTGGATCTGCACAAAATGAAACATCGCCTTCTCCAGATAGACAGACTGCCCATAATAGCTGAGACAGACAGTATTTAGCCAACTTTTTTGCCTTTTGCAATCCTCCTAATTGCAGGCTGCAGAGCACAAGTTTGTGAACATGGCCCAGACTCCCAAACACAAAGGACAATAAGTTGACAGTTATATCCCAAGGCCATACGTTCCATCAAAGCCAAAGGCTGATATTTCATACGTTTGGATGTAAAACAAATGTCCATATACAAATCAAATGGGCAGCCTATTTCGAAGATAGTAACGTTTTTTCTCATTTCATTAATGAACACAATATCTGGGGCATTTGGAATATCTTGCAGTGAATTGACATGTGTGTCATTGTGATCAAACCAGTCTAGTTTTACAGTGCTGTGTTTATACATTTTTGTTGTCCTTTCCTGTACTTCTCTGATCCTGTCTGAGACCAGATCCACCAGACGATCATGTCTGGCAATGTAGGCCTACAGTCCTTTATAGTGGCTGCAACCATTTAAGATGTGTGCGACTGTCTCTCTGTACATGTCTGTCTGTCTGACAGTATGTCTGACAGTATGTCTGACTGTCTCTTAGGAATGCCCCACCAAAAGGAGTAAAGGCGTGTAAAACCCTACTCACTTTCAAAACGGCCCTAAAGATACACCTTCAGGAGGCTGCAATTCGAAAATGGCCCCTGTCTAGTCTTAACCCACCCCTGCCCCCCCCTCCCCTTTTTCTTCTTCTCTTGTACATATTTTTCACTCTCTCTCACACACACACACACACACACACACACACACACACACACACACACACCACACACACACACACACACACACACACACACACACACACACACACACACACACACACACACACACACACACACACACACACACACACACACACACACACACACACACACACACACACTCCATTGGGTTAATTTAATACAATTAACGTTGGCCCATCCTCCTAAACTCCACCATAGCAGGAGCAGATCCTTATATACCCCAACCCCAACATGTTTATTTTCCTATCTTAAAAATCGTAAGATCTTTCTTTGTAATTTGCCATCCTTGCAGTATAGCCGTTGTACACAGTAATACGAAACCACAAACAGAGGAATATCTCAATGACATGACATTGGATGATGTGATGTAGAAGTTTGCATTGTTTATGGAAGTGTTGGGGAGTCCCCTCTGAGTCCCCACTGTAAGAAAGGAATGAGGGAACTTTGTAAGAAATGTTAAATGTAAAGAAATCATATATCTCTCCCTCATTTCCTCTTTCTCTGTTCATCTCTCTCTCTTTCTCTCCATCACTCTCCTCTTTCTCTTGTCCACACTGTCCAACATACGTTGACCCCCTGCTTCCTTCCTTCATTTCAAATGCAAATATGGATAGGTCAGAATTGGGCTTCTATTCCCTCTCTACTTCCCTTTTCCTTCTCTTATCTTCACCAATGACTCACATCCTTCTTTCACCTGATTGCTTTAAATATTTAAGCTATGAAAACTGAGCTGCCTGAAGTTGGAGGTGTGAAGTGTGTGTGTGTGTGTGTGTGCGTGTGTGTGTGTGCGCGCGCGCGCGCGCGCGCGCCGCGCGCGTGTGTGTGTGTGTGTGTGTGTGTGTGTGTGTGTGTGTGTGTGTGTGTGTGTGTGTGTGTGTGTGTGTGTGTGTGTGTGTGTGTGTGTGTGTGTGTGTGTGTGTGTGTGTGTGTGTGTGTGTGTGTGTGTGTGTATGTGCGTGTGTGTGTGTGTGTGTGTGTATGTGTGTGTTAACCACTTCCTTTATATGTGTGTCACCTCATTCTAGAAGAGATGAGTTTCGCACACGTATCAAACGTAACATGCAACTAGACATGCAAGCAACGCAACGCAACGCAACGCAACGCAACGCAACGCAACGCAACGCAACGCAACGCACGCACGCACGCCCGCACGCACGCCCGCACGCCCGCCCGCACGCACGCACTCACGCACGCACGCACGCACGCACGCACGCACGCACGCACGCACGCACGCACGCACGCACGCCCCTGTATCTTGCAAGGTACCGAACAAGATCAAGGTGAATCTTTCACAGCTACTCAAATCATTCTCTTATATCCATCCATACAGCTCCCTCACCTGACTGCAACGATGTCGATGTTTTCCAAGGCGACTGCCAACATCGTCCATCAGATCGACCCAGACGGCAGTCTCATCCACGTCTCCCGCATCAACGACTCGCATAAGCTGGTTCTCATGCGGCTCGTCGTCAAGCAGAAACCAACATTCTTCTGGCAGAAGCCAAAGTACCTGCCAACCAACTTCACCCTCAGTGACCTACTGCAGGGTGAAGCACTAAGTTCAGGTATGTCCTACATGGAGATGTACTGTACTTGCAGGGGTCATCAACATGTCCGTACACGGACAAATGTGTCCGTGGCTAGACTTATCTATGTCTGTGGTCCATTTTTATTTTTAGCAGGAAAATATCAAAGAACAGATCTGTTCAGAAGGATCTATTTGCTACAAAAGCAAAGGAGGGCAGAAACTTTTTCAACAAGTAAAGCTTGTCGAAAACGGTTTTCTCCGTTGAAAGGGTTTAAAAAAATATCAAAAAATATTATAAATATTATGTATAACTATAATAACAATCCACATTGTGGAGTGTTATACATAATGGGTTTCCACGGATTATGATTGTGGAGTCATAATCTGTGGAAACCCTTGATCCAAAGCCTGGGGGTCCACAATCACCATCAGACCTCCAGCTTAGAAGTTTGCCCACCTCTGATCAAATTTAGGAGCCCTTGCATGAAAATAGGTGTGAGACTGCATTCCTTTTAATCCTGTCATGCCCTTTATCATTATCTAATCACTCATCATGTACATACAGGTACATGATGGTTTTGACTCCAATCTTTCATGCAAGGTCTAAGACTTTCTCATCATGATAGAAGATGTCTCATCAAGATGTCACTGTAATGGAAACCTCTATATCAACCTACCAAACCAAAACATTTTTTTGGTTTGGTAAGGTAGAACTGGTAGAACTTGATCTCCTCCTGACCTCAAGTAACATGTCCTCTGAAAAGCCAGCAATCTCTATAATAACCATATGACACGCACCCACTCACCTCGGCACCTAAATGGCCCTTTGCTCATGTAAAGTGCGATGGAAGCACTAACTGTACTGATATGACCCACTTAATGAAATCCCAAATACAGAATCGACTTTCACCCTGCCACATTTAATGCCTGTCTTAGCCACCTGGCAGTCTTAAGGTTTTCTTCAGAATAGGTAACCTCTTTAACACCTGGCATCCCCATTTTGGGCATGTCATTATAGGCTAAGTAAATAAATAAATAATTAGAACAATTTCTGAAATCTTTTGAAAATACCGGATCTACAAGCTCTCAACATGTCATGATGCAATGTGTTGTGAGCTTGTAGATTGGCTTTTAAAAAACAACTTATATTTCTTTGTGGTTAATTCAGAAGTACTATCATTGTAAAATGTGTAGCACATTGGCATACACACTATGGCATATTAGGAGTTCATTATGTATTTCTGGTAAAATTATTGATCCCTTGTTATTTTGTATGTCTGTGGCAAAAATGATATATTGATGAAAATGTCCATCACAAGCTGGTATGGTGGTGACCCCTGTGTACTTGTGAAGGCATTCCCAAAATGATGAGGTACAGTGTACAGTAAATCTGTGTTCTAAAAAATATTATTAGCTCCATATTTTATAAAGTATATGATTTCATCGCCTATTAATTACAAAAAAATACTGAATTACTTAGTATATAGTAGACTGACAGGGAATGGGGAGAGATAGATGGGGAGTGACACGCAGCAAAGGTCGTCGGGATTGGGACTCGAACCCGCGACACGCTGTCATGCTGGCATTGCAGCCTAGGGTGCCTGGACCGCCATGCTGCGGCCCAGCCCTACTTTGACATTATTAAATTGCTTTAATGCAGGCACATGCACACAAAGGAGCCAACCAGTGCTTGAGCACCTGCCTGATTGCCTTCTTCTAAATTCTGTTTTTTCCCCCTTTCACTTTGTTATAGTTTTTTTTATGTAAACTTGTTTTTTCTTTCTTTGCGTTTCTTTGCGTTTCTTTGCGTGTGTGTGTGTGTGTGTGTGTGTGTGTGTGTGTGTGTGTGTGTGTGTGTGTGTGTGTGTGTGTGTGTGTGTGTTGGGTGTGGGGCAGAATTTCTGCCCGATACAGACTTACTGTCCTACCAGGGTAAATCTGGGATCATTTTCGGTGGGACCATGGGTGCCTCTGCTGGCGTAGCCAGTGTCACACTGGAGGGCCAGGGCTCTAACAAGATCCAGACACCTATCGGCAAGCTCAAGAAAGAGGAAGTAGATGTAAAGAAGCTGATGTGTGATACCAACGACAGGTTGGAGTCACAATTTAAATAATTATATTTTGTTGATATATATATTTATATTGACATAGTCAACTGAGAATTCCTTTAGTCTCTCCTCCACACACCACACAAGCACGCACGCAAACACCCCCCCCACACACACACACACACACACACACACACACACACACACACACACACACACACACACACACACACACACACACACACACACACACACACACACACACACACACACACACACACACTACATACTGTACATCTCATCATGTCATATCTTTGTGCCAGGAGGGTGTACATGCAACATGTGCTGGTGAAGCAGCTGAAGAAGTGTGGACATATTCTGGCCGTGCTGACGGAGAGAATCATCACCACCAGTACCTGCACCATCTCTGAGCAGCGCAGCTCTAAAGGGCTGCTGGGAATGATGGCAAACACTGCGCCGGTGAGCACGATAGATAGATACCTTTATTATCCCGCGGGGGAAATTCAGTCGCCCCGAGGCGGCACAGCAGTTTAAGGTTACAGAGTTACAGGTAAAAAGAAAAATAAAAAGTACTGTTGTGTACAGCAATACAAGGCAAAAAGAAAAACAATACATAGCAACGGAAGTAAAACTAATAAAGTGTCCATTATAGTCAGTGCTTCATAAGTTCCTTGTTTAGTTCAGTTTAGTTTATTTCGATCCACATCAACAGTTACACAAAACGAACCACACTATAATGCAATAATTCATGTTGTTTGATCAAAAAGGCATAGGCTGAAGCTCAAAGCTTATTTATGCCTATCCTTCCTACATGTTGATTTAACTTGGTTACATCATTTATAAAGTTCACACTCGAAAATATACAATATATACATTCATGTCTTCATTCTTATACACATATATACACCCGAATGCGTGCATATACCCATATACACACATTCTATTATACGTACCGTTAGATAAAAAAACGATAAACAAACGCCAACATGATAGTGATGGTGGTTGTTTTGATTGTGCCGAAATGTTCAGTGTGTGTGTGTGTGTGTGTGTGTGTGTGTGTGTGTGTGTGCGTGTGCGTGTGCGTGTGCGTGTGCGTGTGCGTGTGCGTGTGTGGTGTGTGGTGTGTGGTGTGTGTGTTTGTGTTTTGGCTGTGGGTGTTTGTTCTCAGGCGTGTATGAAGAGCAACGCCAATGTTCAGAGGGACAAAGATGTCTCCATGGAGATTCCTCCTCGCACGGTAATCGCCTACAGGCTTGTGGAACTGGACATTGAGAAAAATGGTTTCTTTGGTAAGTAATGAGTGTGTGTGTAGAGTGTGTGTGTGTGTGTGTGTGTCTGTCTGTCTGTCTGTGTCACTCTGTGTCGCGTGTGATGATGTCGCATGTCAAAATATGTCACAGCAGATGTGATATCTTCGGCATGGAAGACAATCGTACTTGAAGTATAAATCAGACTTTTGGCCTGGTACTCTATATGTATATATGTAGAGTGTCCTTTCATTCATTCTAATTCTCATTTTCATTTTTTTTCTATCTGTCTATGTGTTCATGTCTGTGCATGTGTGCATACCTACGTGTATGTGCGTGCTTTTGTGTGCCTGTTGTGTGTTTGTATGTTGCTGTGTGTGTATGTGTGCATTTGTATGACTTTTCCTCAGAGCTATGCCTGTATGGTGCCCATGGAGACATTCAGTCGGATTCGATGATGTTGGATGATGGATTGGTTCCCGGTGCGTTTCTATTCACTCAATAATATTTTTGCGTAATTGTACTGTACTGTTTGCAATTTGTTAACAAAGTATTCAATCAAAATATGCATTTTTTATCTACAGAGTTAGAGAACCTGTCCCCTCTGAAAGAGCTTCCCTGGTTGACTCGTTCTGCTCTGTTCCAGAGGTTCTGTGAAGTGATGAAGGACAGAGATGCTCTCTCAGATGTAGAGAACACTGTGAGTGACAAAGTCTCCCCCCATCACTGTCATTCACTTTTCAACTGATTTTGTAGTTTCCCTTTTTCATCTTTCATTACTCCCTTATTCATTTGTACTTTCATCTACCCATCTGTCTGTCTTCTATTTGTCTCTCCACATGTCCATCTGTATTTCCATTCACATCTGTCAATCCTGTCTGTTGTTGTCACTGTCACCTGTCTCTCTGTTAATCTGTCCATCGCTTTGTCTTTCTTTCAGTTGCAGGAGTGGTGCACAGGTGATGCGCCAGTGGAGACTGAACAAAATGCGTCAGTCAGTCACAGCAACTCTGCAAGTGCCATATTGGATCTGCTCAGACCCTACGCAGACAGTCACACGGAGAGTGAAGGACCTGGCACCCCAGGGAGCCCCCTGACCGCTGTTCATCTATTGGTCAGCGCCATGGAAGGTTAGGGGGAAAGAACTACATAAACAGGAAGATTCTATCATCTTATTAAAGTTTTTTTTATTAATCATTTTAGCAGGAGGGGAGATTGTTTGACAACTCACACAGGTGTTAGTCTTTGGGCTTGTAAGGCTTTGACTAAATACTTAACTTAAGTTTGTTAAAAGCAGCTGACTTCAGCCCTGCTTTGATGCGCATCATTCTGTTTCTATGTGTTTTTTATACTTAAACTTCTGCATAATGTAACCCAACCTCTTTATTGTGTATTTTTGTAGCGTTGCCTGATGAAGCGCTGAGCCTCCTCAGTGAGAGCAGTCCAGATGTTCTGGAGGACTTCAAAGCCCTGGTCAGTCTAACACTGTCTGTCTGTCTGTCTGTCTGTCTGTCTGTCTGTCTGTCTGTCTGTCTGTCTGTCTGTCTGTCTGTCTGTCTGTCTGTCTCTCCTTTTGAATTGTCTATCTATTCTGTCGAAGTTACTGATTGCTGTCTTTGTCTGTCTTTTTGCTTGGTCTGTCATATCCTTCCCACAGTTGAACATGTTAGATCTAAAGGATCAGAAGAAGAGCTGCTCTCCTCTTCCCCTGGAGTCCCTGCCCCTCCCCCTACAGGATGACAAGGTTTTCCATTGGGTGCAACAGCTGCTCATCACATCCAATGTGAACCTCAGGATAGAGGCAGGACAGCTGTGGGTGGAGACAGGAAGTGAACCAGGACTGCTGCCACTGGTTCTGTGTTTCACAGTACAAGGACTGTCTTCTCTGTGTGATCAGCAAAACTAAGGACGTTTTGTGAGTGTATGTGTGCTCACGTACGCACTCATGCATGCATTCACGTCTGCATGAATGTGCCTGCATTCACATGTATGCTGTCTATTTTTGTCTCCGCCAGGCCGAAGGCATGGCGAGAGAGTATGTTTTACCCCCTGTCCGTCCGTCCGTCCGTCCGTCCGTCTGTCCGCAGCTAATCTCTGGCACCGTTGGCTTGATCGCAGCAAAACTGTGCACACACACTCCCTGGATGCCAATTCAGAACCTCTGCCCCAACATTTTCACATGGGCCTGTTATAGCGCCACCAGGAGGCCGATTTGTGCAAAACCCATTTGTTTATATTACTCCTACAGATCGTATCCAAACTTCATACAAATCGGTACACAGTATCTCTATAGTCATGTGATCAACCCGGATCTGTTCGATTTCCCAGATTCCATCCTCATTGGCTAAGGTTGGCCTCCAAAGTTTGCAGGATTGGTCCGTTTTGAACGAAATGCCTCAAATCATGAACACAGCTTGCAATTTCCGTGAAATTTCACACGCACATTCCCATTAGGCCGAAGAAGAAATGACACTTAAAATGTTTCAAATCTGCCTCATGGTGGCGCTATAACAGGCCGATTCGTGTTTTTACCTATAACTGCACGGATCTGTGTAAAACTTTGTTTTCTAGAGGCCAAGGAAAAACCTATGCCCTGCATTTTTCACATTTGCCTTTTATAGCGCCACCAGGAGGCCGTCTAAAGTAAAAAAAAAAAGAAGATATTAAGCCTTCAGATTTTATCCAAATTTCACGCAAATCGGTACACATGATCTCTATAGTCATGTGATCAAGACAGGATCTCTTTGATTTCTCATATTCCATCCTGATTGGCTAAGATTGACATCTAAACTTTGCAGGAGTGGTCCGTTTTGAACAAAATGCACAAATCATGAACCCAGCGTCCGATTGCGGTGAAACTTTGCACACACATTCGCACTTCGTTGAGGAACAAATGCCACCCTTTTAACATTGCCCTATTATAGCGCCACCAGGAGGCAGATTTTTGCAACACTTTTCTTTTTTATATTACTCCAACACATTTTGTCCAAACATCATGCAAATCGGTACACATTATCTCTGTAGTCAAGTGATCAAGATGGTTCCATCCTGATTGGCGAATTCCGACCATTGCTGGCCCACAACAACCTACCTGACCTGGCGGAGACCTGTGCTCCGAGGAGCACTTTTTCTAGTTTCCTTATAGGTTGTCAAGTATCACATTCACAGGCGTGAGCTCTACTCTATACATTAATCATGAATGTGGATCAGCTCATATCATGTCTAGGCTTTAATGACAGATCATACATACACAACTGTGACATGCTAACTCCTCCCAGATAACCCGAAGTTCTATCTTTGGTCTAGGAAACAGCTAGTGTGAAACCTTACATTTCATATAGCGTCAGGCCAGCTCGGTCGTCTGTGTCTTCTTCGGCGTTGTCACTCTGTGATGGCGTCCTTGTCATTGGTAGGTTAGTTTTATATTGTATATTTACAGTGAACGGTGCTCTAAAGAAACGGTGCACTAACTCAGACACACTCAACAGTTGTGTTATGGGCACCCAAACAGCTTCACACCAACAGTGCATTACTGTCTCATGCATGAAGAAGAAGAATTTCAAGAACAGACTTCAGTCAGTCGATTTCAAACTCCAAAGTAGTAACTCTAAACCTGGCACAAGGAAATACCACTAAGATAACCTGACGCTACACTAGATGCAGAACATTCCACGTGGAATACGCTTGTACGAATGTAACGATATTATTGTTATCGTGAACGAAAATGTCACAACATTATTGTGGGCTTGCGACTGTATCTATGGTATAATTTTTCTTTTTTTGTTTGGCAAGTAGCGGAGAGAGCTATGAGCATCTTCACTCATATAATATCGTTTCGACCCCTTACCTGCCGTCCCTTCCGGCTTACATACTTTATACACATACATACTATATTGAGAGTGATTTGCACTTTGTTGCGCATCGTGTCTTGTGCCGTGGATGGCCTATCTACAAGCTCAAAATAACGGCCCTACTATCGCCGGCTTCACCAGTCCAAACGCACACACAATGACTGAAACTGTTTCCCCATCGTCTCACCCCACATAATTCTCATGCATACAGTATGGGCACCTGAAAGTAGTCTAAAAGACATGACAATCACGCCTACAGAACTTCCACTCCAAGGTCGTATGACCTCAGCTATAATGCCCTACCTACCGCAATACAATATTTTTTGATCTACAGTGAAAGCCATAATTCTTATATTAAGATACATTGTTTTATATTTAACTGATTGGGTATAACAGTGCAGATAACACCATTATTTAATTTGCACATGATATAAATACTTTATCTTAAACTGTCTGTTAAATGCACAGGTTAGATTAGATAGATAATCTGAGAATAAATCACTTTCTTGAATGTAATATTGCAGTACAGTTTGTTCTGTGCTTTTGGTTTAATGTCTCATAAGCTGGAGGTATGGGTCAGAGATGGTATTCAACTTGTGTTGATGAACTCAATGTTGATGAAAAACTATTTAGGAGTTTGGTACTTGACACAGATATCCATTGGTGATTGAAATACACATTGTGACGATCAATATACAGTGTGCAATAATCACCCACATATAGTATTAGTTATCATGTTAGTTATATAGTGTAGATTGAATTATCATTGTAAACAAATAAAATGTCAACAAATACACAAATGTCAGTGTCTATATAATAACTGTTTGTTATTTGCTTTACCAGCCCCTGCTTTATGTTACAGTATGTAGGCTTCAAGGTAAACATTGTGATGTTTGATACTCTTAACTGATTTCAGTATACAGTATAATGTCACATTCCTTGACATGCTGGCACAACTGTCATTGCTGCTGCTGCTGCTGTGTGTGTGTGTGTGTGTGTGTGTGTGTGTGTGTGTGTGTGTGTGTGTGTGTGTGTGTGTGTGTGTGTGTGTGTGTGTGTGTGTGTGTGTGTGTGTGTGTGTGTGTGTGTGTGTGTGTGTGTGTGTGTGTGCGCGCGTGCGTGCATGTGTAAATCCTAGAATATAAATATTATATCTCTTTCCCATTGACTCTGTTCTCTCAATTCATTGTTCATTTTTAAGAAAATGCCAAACAGCGGGAAATCAAGCTATAAGTGCAAATGAGAGTGGCATATTTGGGGAGTTGTGTCATGTCTCATGAGCCAAAGAATTCAGGGTAAATTTTATTTTGATTGTATGACCTATGGTCTTAGAGTTATAAGCCAAAACATACAGTAAGCAGGCTGGTATACTGTAGCGACACCATGAGGCTGATTTGAAAAACTTTGGTTGAGTGTCTTCCTTGGCCTATACTGGCAGTGAATGCGTACAACATTACACTGAGGGATCGGTCCATTGGTTTGCGAGATTAGCTCTGTACAGACATTAATTGTAATGATTTTCTTGGCTGATCGTTTTCAACAGTATTTGGGGGAGGTTTATTTGTCACTGCCAGCCCTGGAAAGTAACTAAATACTGTAACTACTGTACTTAACTAGTACAATGTTGAGGTAATTTCACTCTGCATGAGTATTTCCATTTTTGATACTTGATGCTTCTACTCCACTACATGTCACAGACAAATAATGTACTTTTTACTCCACAAAATTGTACAATTTACTTTGTAGATTAAAATTATATTGCAAAACATGCATTAACCAATGAAGCCCTATTTTATACTTTTCCAAATTAAATAACTGATCTACAAGCTCACAACAAATCACGTGAGCTTGTTGATCGGATAATTTTGAAGCTTTTACCTTTTTTTTAAAAATATTTTCTTTATATAAATAGGCTATTCTGCGTACTTTCACTCAGAGGAAGGCCAAAGAGGAGGTTTCTGGATGCGGTGAGAGAACATGCAAGTGGCAGAAGTGGAAGACTCAGAATATAGAACCAGATGAGACTTCCGGTGAAGTAGGAGAAGGACGTGTGGCAGGAGGCTCTCCCGCTTATTAATTTATATATCACTATTTTTGAACATCACAATGTTAACTAACTAACTTTGGAAGTCTGTTTTTTTAGTAGTAATAGTAGTGAGCAATAGAGCGCAAAAACACAGCGCCAAGGAGGAACCACCACAAACGAGGTCTAACACTGTTTGTTAGCCACTATGGCCGCTGCCTCTGCTGCCGCAGATGGAAACAGATGATCCGCTGTGGAAATAAGCCGAAAGAAGAAGACGTTCACACTTTTGGGTCGTCAGACTTCACACCCATATTATGTATCTGAAACGCTGAGGAAACACGTCCGTTTCCTTTTGCTGCGTGTTGTTATACAGTGTTACAGAGAACAGTGCCTATACTGTACATTTTGCTATTTATTTTGGACTCACATTATTTTGGAAGCACACAACGACTCTCAAAGTTATTTGAATTGCTGATTAGCTAAATCGTGGTAAGTTTAATCTTGTGTATCCTTTATTTGTGTCTTGATAATGTATAGCTATGTACAAGTTATACAGCTATACATTATCAAGACATATTTCACAACATATTTCAAGACATCTATGTCATTTCTACAGTATACATTATATTTTTTAGCTACAGCATATAGCTACTGTAAATGCAACACCACACCACACATTTGCAATGTTTTAATGGTACGTCTAGTCAGGGGCGTCATCGAGTAAAAGTATTTTACTTTTACTCAAGTACATTTCTAGAAGGGCTGTAGAGTACTGAGTACTTTTAAGCCCACTCCACACCAATGATTCGCCATGCAACTGCCATTGGGGATAATGGTTGCAAGTAGTTGCAAGTAGTTGCATGTTACAAGGAGTTGCGACAAGTTGCATTGGTGCGGTTTGGCCTTTAGGTTGGCTGTTTTTTTTTCTTCCCTAAAATGCAATTGGCCACACGTCTGCTCTCACACTAGCTGTTTTTCTGGCTTCCCCCTCCGCTCGCCTCTTTGTTACATCTTGTATGGGTGTATAGGAGTAAAATGATTTAGTTCTGGTTCCTCAGTAATTTCTATGTTTTTAGAGTTGTTTCTGCAAGCTTTGTATAACGTAGTGGTTCTACAAGCAAGCACATCAGTGCATGCAGTGCAGGTGGTTTCAGAGAGTTACAGTACTTCTCTGAAACAAGAGTTACAAGGTCCTACAATGTACTTCTACTTTTACTTGTACTTTAAGTATTTAGTGTAAGTATAGTGGAGTAAATTTGACCAGGAGTATCTGTACTCTTACTCAAGTACGGGGGTCGAGTACTTCTTCCACGTGTGTGTGTGTGTGTGTGTGTGTGTGCGTGTGTGTGTGTGTGTGTGTGTGTGTGTGTGTGTGTGTGTGTGTGTGTGTGTGTGTGTGTGTGTGTGTGTGTGTGTGTGTGTGTGTGTGTGTGTGTGTGTGTGTGTGTGTGTGTGTGTGTGTGTGTGTGTAAATCCTAGAATATAAATACAAGTTATTTATCTTTCCCATTGTCTCTGTTCTCTCAATTCATTGTTCATTTTTAAGAAAATGCCAAATAGCGGGAAATCACTTAAGGATCACTTAAGGAAATTAGGCATATATGGGGAGTTGTGTCATGTCTCATGAGCCAAATAATTCAGGGTAAAATACATTTTGATTGTATGACCCACAGTATGGTCTTAGAGTTATAGGCCAAAACATACAGTAAGCAAGCTGGTATAGAGACACCATGAGGCTGATTTGAAAAACTTTGGTTGAGTGTCTTCCTTGGCCTATAGGCCTACTGGCAGTGAATGCGTACAACATTACACTGAGTGATCGGTCCAGTGGTTTGCGAGATTAGCTCTGTACAGACACATGGACAGAAACATAACATATACAGTGACAAAAAAACACCCCAAGGACTGGGGACTAAATTATTACTATCATTATAAATCTTCATCCAGGCCTTTGGCCTGGCGGAGATAACAAAAACTAAATTGCCCTCATTTGAACTGATACAGTAGATGGGTTTGTCCTGGTCACAGACAGTATTGCAACAAACTAGCCTAGAGAACAAAAACATTTCGTAACCATGGAAGACCACGTGTGCAGACAGTGCACACTGCCATCTCTATTTCCCCCCTGCCTGAACTCTACACTCTGCTGACTGTCCTGGACCACATCCATGTTCTTGGCAGCTGGAAGAGGGAAAAGGAAAATATCCTGCATGTGGCATGACATTCCAGGGAACAATTCTGAAATAAGTTGTAAGTAGTACACAGACATACTTACAGCTTTATAGTCACAAACAGCATTAGACCCACGGATATCATGCCTACATTTTCTCACTTGTGAGACAGCTACACTAAAGGGTGTAGGTGACAAATGAATTAGTACATATAAATACATAAATAAATAAATAACCATATGCACCATATGCATATCGGAACCATATGTACTTAATATATACCCACTTATTGGTAAACAGTTCACTTTGTAGGCTGAGAGAGTGAGTTATCTTCGTTATTAATTTATTTTACTTTAGCTACACTATGAACCCTTGTTCTTGGAGCATGAGTTCCAGGATAATTAATTATAATAATTCTTCAAATACTTTCAAGATCAAGGATGTTTATTTGTCAGTGCCAGCCCTGGTAAGTAACTAAATGCTGTAAATACTGTAACTACTGTACTTAACTAAGTACTATAGTTAAGTACAATTTTGAGGTAATTTCACTCTGCATGAGTATTTCCATTTTTGATACTTGATTCTTCTACTCCACTACATATCAGAGACAAATATTTGCACTTTTTACTCCACTAAATTTGAAAACTTTAGTTACAAGTTACTTTGTAGATTTAAATTATAATACAAAACATACATCAACCAATTAAGCCCTGTTTTATACTTTGTCTATCAAAAAAATAACTGTTTGTGAAGCTTGTTGATCAGCTAATTTTGAAATGTAGCTCTAAGTGTAAATTCAATAAGGAAGATCTCTCTCGCACACTTTTTCATCTTTATTGCGGGGAATGCTTCACAAACATCCTGTCATTCAAATATCACTGCCTCTGCCTCTGCCTCTGACCTTTGCCATTCTCTTTTCAGCAAGCAACTAGCACCCCATCTCCATCCCCTACTCCACCTTGTTTCAATCATCTAGAGTTGAGAAGGACGGAGGTTCACCTGCACTACCTCTACCAGCGTCTAGACTCCGGGGGGTTCTCCCTATTATTTGCTAATCTTATACGTTAAATGTTAACGGCGTCTAATCACCAAAATGTTTTATCTTTTATTCAATAAAACTTTTCGTTTGCAACAACTTGATCTCTCCTATTATTGAAAAGGTTATTATTATTAATTTTTTTTAAAGAAAATATAAATAGGCTATTCTAAGAACTTTCTCTCAGAAGGCTAAAGAGGAGGTTTATGGATGCAGTTAGAGAGGACATGCGAGTGGCAGAAGTGACAGAGGAAGACTCAGAATATAGAACCAGATGGAAACAGATGATTCGCTGTGGTGACCCTGTGGTATCTGAAAACCACAGACTTAAAGGTTCTATTGCACTTTTGTAGTTGCCAACAACGCCATATTGTAGTTAGTTTGTTGTTCCAGTGGTGTGAATGAAGGGTTGTAGAATGAATTTGAGTCTTCACTAGTCAGTGAGGTTTCTTGCTTCCAGTTTATTCAGAGTACAAACAGCCAACCATCTCCACAGCCTCACGGCCTGGAGTGGCACACACAGTTAGATACACTTCAGTATGGTCTTTATAGCAGAGAGATCTAGAGAAGATGCATGTGTGTGGGTGTGTGAGCTTTGGAAGGTAAGACCCCACCCAGACAAACAATAGATCACACTTTGAGCCCCTGATTCGATTTGCAACTGTATAAGGCAGGAAGGGGGGATGGGGACAGACCTCCTGTCTCCCAGGTAAGACAAAGAAAATGCTAGTGTACCCCACACCCACACCCAGCTCAGACCAACCGGCACCTCTCTGTCTGAATCCCCTCTCCTGTCTGACTGTAGGCTACTTGTAGAGTATGGCTCAAATGTGTATATCATGTTATGAAATATACATCAGATAGATCACACTTTGAGCCCCTGATTCGATTTGCAACTGTATAAGGCAGGAAGGGGGGATGGGGACAGACCTCCTGTCTCCCAGGTAAGACAAAGAAAATGCTAGTGTACCCCACACCCAGCTCAGACCAACCGGCACCTCTCTGTCTGAATCCCCTCTCCTGTCTGACTGTAGGCTACTTGTAGAGTATGGCTCAAATGTGTATTCATGTTATGAAATATACATCAACCCCTGATGGAAATAATAAACCGAAAGAAGAAGTTCACACTTTTGGAGGCGTGGGCAGTGGACACATAATTTCTCTGAAGAAGTTCACACTTGGGGCGTGGCCCGTGGGCATGAGGTGTGAAGTCAGACTTCAGTTCTAACCCATATTATGTATCTGAAACGCTGAGGACACACATCTGTTTCCTTCTGCTGCGTGTATGTTATAAGTGTTACATTGCCCACTGTACATTTAGCTATTTCTTTGCTTTTTGGGCTGACATAATTTTGGAAGCACACGACGACACTCAACGTTATTTGAATTGCCGATTAGGTCAATCGTGGTAAGTTTATTCTTGTGTATCCTTTATTTGTGTCTCGATTATGTATAGCTATGTATAATTTATACATAGCTATACATTTTCAAGAAATACTTTCAACACCAATCCAGAGGGGGGGAAAGGAAACAAAATGTGCTAGGTCATTTCACTTGTTTACCATTGCCTCTGCAATGGTAAACAAGCCATTGCGTATATATATATATATATATATATATATATATATATATATATATATATATATATATATATATATATATATATATATATATATATAATTGCACACAGCCATTGACCATTACCATGCCCACGGAACTATGTGCGCATATCCCCCCACGGATGCGTCGACCGGGTATGGACTAGTTATGTATAATTTTAAATATATTTTTTAGCTATATAGCTACTGTAAATGCTGTAAATGGTATGTAATACAACACATTTGTAATGTTTAATGATACATCCAATACAATACAATTCGGAGGGGGCAAATATAGAGCAGGGGGCATGTAGGTCATTCCCCAAAAGAAAATAAAAATAAAATAATGATAACATTTTTCGACATATGTAAAACTTTGGAGGGATTATTTTAAAATATCATGGAATTAGGTGTTTGTAGCTCAGTAATCTCCCACTTTATACTGGGTGAATACTGTATTTATTTAAAGATTTGAAGAATGTTTCACCCGTAATATAAAAGTATCACAACTACAAATTATAAAAAACAATTGCAGCCACCAACTACTGGTGGCCCCCTCTGTTTCAATGGGCATGATGCAATTGCATCCTGTATTAGTCATTAGAATATACGCTGTCATGAAAGTGGTGTTGTAGAGGTTTGTGGCGGTATGGGGGAAGTGGTCCATCTCTCTTCCTCCTCCATTTCCCTTTCACGTCCATCTCTCTTTCTGAGCCGCCTGTGTGGAGTGTGTGTGACGTGTTCAGAGTTCTAAGGAACCCCTGTGTGTGTGAGAGAGAGGGGCGGGGGGGGTTACTTAACCACTTCCCTTATGCACATTGCATCTAAGTGCGTCTTTAGGGGGTTGGTACACTGGAAAGCACTACGATTCTGCGAAAGACCCCTCCCACAAGTACACCCACACACACTCACTGACACACACAGGTTTCTTAGAACTCAGAGTCGGAAGCACTTCAAACTAACAATAGAAAAAGAAAGAAAGAAAAAAAACTATTGAACATCAGCTTCCCCTACACACTGTGTTCACATCTGTTTCTCATCTCTTTGAAATCAAGGTGAATCTAGTAATTCTTTTATTTACTCTTTTTATGTGAAGCACTTTGGGCTGCATTTAATCATATAATAAAAATTGGCTTAAGGGAGGTCCGGCCAGCGGGCAGGCATCAGGCACAAACAAATCAGCAATATCCATATATGGGCATAAAAGGGACAAGGACTGACAGATACAGAGATCTGGTTGTCCAGAGCCACAGATCCAACCGCTATGCCCATATACAGTATGGTCAATTGGCCATGTGCCTACAGTATATGGGACAGACCGACTTCAAACTCGACGCTCGCAGCAGCAAGGACTCGAGGGAGTGCGGTGCCCACCGTTGAGTAGTTCTGATATCATCAGGGATCTCCATATATGGGCATAAAAGGGACAAGGACTAACAGACATACAGACAGACGGGTACAACGGGTACTCTGACAAAGCCCCTACTATGACTCAGACATATTGGTCGGATCGGTGGTGCGTAGGTGTGAGGGCCGCGTAGTGGCCCGAACTCTAGCTGTGAAAGTATATGAAAGTATGTGAAAGTTGCTACAAATACCTGTATTATTATTATTATTATTCTCTGCCATCCATCTACAGTTTGCCCGCTTGAGACGATGTCGACGTTTTCCAAGGTAACCGCCAAAATCGTCCGCCAGATCGACCCAGACGGCAGTCTCATCCACGTCTCACGTATTAATGACGCAGACAAGCTGGTTCCCATGGCGATGGTCGTCAGGCAAAATCGACGCTGGTGGTGGCAGAGGCCAAATTACAAGTACCAGCCCCACGACCTCACTCTCGGTGACATATTGCAGGGTGAAACACCTTTAAGTGCAGGTATGGCAACTGTAGGCTACGTCCTACTGTACATGGAGATGTACTGTACATGTGAAGGCATTCCCAAATTGCTACTGTAGAGATCTATGTCATAAAAGATATTGTTAATTTACCAGTACTTAGGCTACTTGATCAAGCATTTTTCATATTCCATTCCCGTCAGATGTTTCTGAGAAAGACCTCCTGACCTACGTGGGGAGATTTGGGGAGGTTTTCAGCGGGAACCTGGGGGCCTGTGTTGACGGCGTGGCTAGTGCCGAGCTGAAGGGGCAGGGCTCTAACCAGCTCCAATCAGATCTTGGCAAGCTCAAGAAAGAGAAAGTGGATGTAAAGAAGCTGCTTCGTGACTCCAAGAACAGGTTAGAGTCACTCACAGTCTTGTTGTTCTGTTTTATCAGTGGTGTAAAGTAACTACTGTAAGTACATGTACTCAAGTACTGTGCTTAAGTACAATGTTAAGTACTTTTACTTCTACTCCACTACATTTCAGAGACAAATATTGTACTTTTACTCCACTACAACTTTAGTTACTAGTTACTTTGTAGATTTTGATTATCATTACAAAACATACATTAACCACTTCAGCCCTATATATATTTCGGCCATTTGAAAATAGCAGCTCCCAGCTCACAGCTCACAATGCGTCGCATCATTTTATACATTTTGAACAATGACTACTTTTACTTTTGGTACTTTAAGTACATTTTGATGCCAATATTGTTGTACTTTTACTCAAGTACATTTTGAATTACAGACTTTTACTTTTAGAGTATTTCTACATTGTAGAATGATATGTAGAAATTACTAATTAATTAATTAAAAAGTAAAACATTTGAGAACTTTTTCCACCACTGTGTTTTATACACACACACTCACACATGTCCTATCACACCTGCTGTGTGCCAGGTCGGTGGACTTGCAACATGTGCTGGTGAAGCAGCTGAAGTGTGGACATGTTCTGGCCGTGCTGACGGAGAGAATCATCGCCAACAGTACCTGCCGCGTCTTCGAACAGCGCAGCTGTAAAGGGCTAATGGGAATGATGGTGAACACCATGTCGGTGAGCATGGAGGCTGAGTGTGCCAATGTCTCGTTCAGATTAAACTTTATTGCCACATCAGAGGTTTACAGGTGTGGAAAAAAGTGGGTGAAAGTCACTGTTATTCAAGCTTTCAACATTTGCAGTTTCAAGAAAGGCTTAAGAATAGAGAAAGACGATAACCAGGGACACAAGTCACTTAAGATACAGATACAGAATCCACAGAAACATACTGTATGTACAATCCACAGAAACATATATTTAAACATTGAGCAATTCAAGGCATAAATTAAGATACACAGATATATACAATCCACAAATGATACATTTAACTTAGATGAGGAGGCTGGGGGAGGTGGAGGGAGTTTGATCACAGACTGCTGCAGGAGAAAGAGCTTTTTTGATTGTGCTCAAATGTTCAGTGTGTGTGTGTGTGTGTGTGTGTGTGTGTGTGTGTGTGTGTGTGTGTGTGTGTGTGTGTGTGTGTGTGTGTGTGTGTGTGTGTGTGTGTGTGTGTGTGTGTGTGTGTGTGTGTGTGTGTGTGTGTGCGTGCGTGCGTGCGTGCGTGCGTGTGTGCCTGTGCGTGTGTGTGCATGTCTGTTCTCAGGTGTGTGTGAAGAACAATGCCAACGTTCAGAAGACCAGTCAGGAGTCCATTGAGATCCCTCCTGGCGCAGTAATCGCCTACAGCCTTCTGGAACTAGAGATCAACAAGGAAAATGGCAACTTTGGTTAGTGTGTGCGTGCATGTGTGCATGTGTGTCACTTTTATTCAGAATCATGTCTTGAGTGGTTTATGTATACCGGTATATGGAATTCATTTGAGTTCTCAGTTGGTCAACTAGTGCAACTTTTCTGAAATCTTAAGTGCATCAGGCCTCAGACGCAGTGGGCCCCTCTATTAGATGGCACTGGTAGTGATGGCCCTCGCTGCTGTTTGTAGCCTTTCACAAGGTGCATACTGGTTATCTCACTGCAGAGGCACGAGTGTCCTTTTATTTCTTCGGATGGTCCTTAATTCTCGTTTATGTCTATTTGTGTATACTGCATGTGTATCCTGTACTGTATGTTTCTGTGTCTGTGAATGTGTGCATATACGTGTATGTGAATGTGTGCATCTCTACGTGTATGTGAGTCTGTGCTTCTGTGTGCCTGTTGTGTGCTGGTATGTTGCTGTGAACATGTGGGTTTATGTGTGTTTGTGTGTATTTTTCCCAGAGATATGCCTGCATGATACTCATGGCATTGAGTCTGACTGCTTCTTTGAGGAGGATGGACTGAATCCAGACAAAATACCTGGTGCGTGTCCTCTCACTCACTCACTCACTCACTCACTGACTCACTCACTCACTCACTCACTCACTCACTCACTGGTTGACCATATTCTCATGATGGCCATTTCATGGTAATATTGTCAAATTACTTCTGGTTTATCTGAAGAGGCACTAGTCTTTCAATTATTGTTATGTTTCAGTATTTCACATTTATGAACAAACTACAAACTGCACTACTTATGAATGTGTGTGTGTGTGTGTGTGTGTGTGTGTGTGTGTGTGTGTGTGTGTGTGCGCGCGTGCATGCGTGCATGCGTGCGTGCAGAGGCACGCACCAGCTTGTTTACCATTGCAGAGGCAATGGTAAACAAGTGACCTAGCACATTTTGTTTCCTTTCCCCCCCTCTGGATTGGTGTTGAAAAAAGGGAAGGTGTTGAATAATACAAACTTATTATTTATTTAGGCTTAACTAAAGTACAGTGTAATATGTATTTCCAATGTATTTTGGAGTATATACGTTTTGGCCAATTTCTGTGTATCGTACTTTAATTTCTTTATTTTCATTGCTGCAGAGGATGTTAAATGATGTAAAAGTTAAATGTATTAATAACGAGGTCATCTTTTAATCCACAGAGTTACAAAACCCGCAAGTATATCTGTCCCCGCTGGCAGAGCTTCCCCGGTCGACTCGTTCGGCTCTGTTCCAGAGGTTCTGTGAAGTGATGAAGGACAGAGATGCTCTCTCAGATGTAGAGAACACTGTGAGTGACACAGCAATCTGACACTTATGATTCAACACCCGGTGACACTTTGATGACTACTCTGTCTCCTTGCAAAAAAGTCCAATCTCTCTCTGTATTTCCATCCACATCTGTCTGTCCACCTGTCACCTGTCTCTCAATGAATCTGTCTATCTTTCTGTCTTTCTTTCAGTTGGAGGAGTGGTGCACAGGTGACGCGTCAGTCAGTCACAGCAACTCTGCAAGTGCCATATTGGACCTGCTCAGACCCTACCTGCTCAGAACCGACCCAGACAGTCACATTGAGAGTGACGGGCCTGGGAGCGCTGGCACCCCAGGGAGCCCGCTGACCGCTGTTCATCTATTGGTCAGCGCCATGGAAGGTTAGGGGCAAAGAAACGACATAAACAGGAAGACAGGACTCACACACTTAGTCAAAGGAGTAGTTCACCCAAAAAATGACTTATTTTCTATCAATTACACACCCCCTGAAGCATTGAATTCATAGAGATTTTTTTGTTTTTGTCACTTTCCTAAGCCAATAATTTGATGACCGGCGGAAAGATGCTAATGTATCCGGTAGGAGACTCAAAGGAGACTCTTTGAGTCTCCTACCGGAGAGACCACCGGTAGGAGACTAAGCCAAATTATTGGCTTAGGAATGCGACAAAAACAACAAAAACAACCTCCATGAATTCAATGCTTCATGGTGTGTGTAATTGATAGAAAATAAGTATTTATTTGGGTGAATTACTCCTTTAAATGTAATATAAGTGAGCCTGGGAGTTTTATCTTCCTATTAAAGGATTTCCACTCAAAAGGGTTTTTACTCTTTGAGCTTGTATAGGCTTTATTGAAAGCAGCTGACCTCAGCAAAGCTTTCATGCAAATCATTCGGTGTCTATGTGTTTTTTACACTTCAACTTCTGCATATTTAAATGAATGTAGTGTTACTTCTGTATTGTGTATTTTTGTAGCATTACCCGATGAAGCACTGAGCCTCCTGAGTGAGAGCAGTCCTGATGTTCTGGAGGCCCTCAATGTTCTGGTCAGTCTATCATTGTCTGTTTGTCCGTCTGTTAAAGTGTGTATCTAATCTGTGGAAGTTATTGATTGGTCTTTTTGTCTGTCTTTCTGCTTGGTCTGTCATATCCACAGTTGAACATGTTAGATCTAAAGGATCAGAAGAAGAACTGCTCTCCTCTTCCCCTGGAGTCCCTGCCCCTCCCCCTACAGGATGACGACAAGGCTTTCGATTGGGTGCAACAGCTGCTCATCACTTCCTATGTGAACCTCAGGAAAGAGGCTGCAGGGCTGTTAGCAGAGAGAGAAAGTGATGCAGGAGTGATGCCACTGGTCCTGTGTGTCACAGTACAAGGCCTGTCTTATCTGTGTGATCAGCTAAAGTAAAAAAAATAAAAAGTGTGTGTGTGTGTCACGCACGCGTGTTTGTGCACACTTGCAGTCATGTACGTCTGCATTAATGTGCCTGCATTCACATGTATTCTGTCTATTTTCTATATAGATTGTCAAGACCAGTGGACCTAAAAGCTAAAATGATAATAATCCTTATGATAAAATGTATTTGTATTTTTTTATATTTAACTGATTGGCAATAACAGTGAAGATCATAGCATTGTTTTATAAATGTTTTATCAGCTAATTCTTAAATGTATTCTTTTGAAGAAGATTTTTTTATAAATATATTAGATAGATCATCTGAAATGTAATCACTGTTCTTATATTGCAGTAGGCTATAGTTTGTTCTGTGCTATTGGTTTGTAATTGTAATGTAACATCACTTGGATTTTTATACTTGATGAGAGACGGCACAATAAATAATGGCACACTGTTGCTTGCTCACACACTAGATCTTCAACATCCTTATGAGAACCTTTGCTGATTGAAACATGAGGTTTGGCGATCCATATGCACAGTGTGCAATAATCACCCAAAGTCATAGGCCTATCCATAACATTCCATTTTACAAATAATATATGTTAACATGTTAGATAGTCATAGAATATGTTGAATTGTGAAAAATGTGTCAACAAATATACTGTCAATGTACTTTTTAACTGATTTCAATGAATTCCCATTCCGACATGCATACACAATGTAGGCTACATGATGGCACTGCTGCTGCTGCTGTTCTGCAAGTGTGTGTGCGCGTGCGTGCGTGCGTGCGTGCGTGTGTGTGTGTGTGTGTGTGTGTGTGTGTGTGTGTGTGTGTGTGTGTGTGTGTGTGTGTGTGTGTGTGTGTGTGTGTGTGAACTATAAATCCTAACATAATATCAAATTATTTATGAAATCAGTGTGTCAAATAGTTCCATATTCCGATAGCAATCATTATTTATATAGAGCGTGGGGTAATATATACAGTAATATACAAAAACATATACAATAATAAATACAAAAATACAAAACAATATACATTTACAATTAATACACAAACAAATATGTATTTAAATGTCTAAGTTTAACTGATATATTATAACTCTATGAGTTTAACACAACAGTAATGGAGGCCACAGAACAAACACATGGGGGCGCTGTATGTTTTTTTTAGCCTATCTGGCAAGGCAGCAAGGCAGCAGGCAGTGTTGCCATGTCCACTTATTATAAGCGACTTTGGGATTGTTTTTCTGTAAAGTTGCTTGTAAAAATTGGGCTTGTTTCCAAAGTGAAGTTGCTTATTTGGGCTTGCTTCCAAATTTAACAAAAATAATATATATATATATATATATATATATATATATATATATATATATATATATATATATATATATATATATAAATATTATTGAAACCAGTGGTTCTCAAATATTTTCATGTCATGGAGTGACAAGGACCCCCAAATTAATATGTATTTGTCCCATAACTCCCATCTGAAAATGTTTTGTGGCAGGGAGCCCCGCATACCAGATTTGTGTTGTTCGAATCTTTCAAAAATCTTCCAAATATTCCACATTTTATTTCACAATGTTTTGAAATAAATACCCAATGTATGTCCTAGTAGTCGCTTCTTTTGGGCTTGTTTTCCTAGACCTGGTTGCTTATTTATCTCACAAAACCTGGCAACGCTGCAAGGCAGCAGTCAGAGTGACGTAGAAATCTTGCGACGACGCGTCAAGCGCTGAATCCAACATGGCGGCGTTTGGAGCAGAACGAAGCCCTGCCTGACAACACTTCACTGAGATAAACACGAGTCACACCATGCCGGTGTGCAACTTCTTCATGCAGGGCCGCTGTCGGTACGGCGACAAATGTTGGAATGAACACCCCAGTGGAGGAGGTGGTGGTGGAGGAGGAGGAGGTGGAGGAGGAGGAGGTGGTGGTGGTTGGAATGAACAATCCAGTGGAGGGAGAGGAGGAGGAGGAGGTGGAGGAGGTGGTTGGAATGAACAATCCAGTGGAGGGAGAGGAGGAGGAGGTGGTTGGAATGAACAATCCAGAGGAGGTGGTGGAGGAGGAGGAGGATATAGAGGAGGAGGAGGAGGAGGAGGAGGTGGAGGATATAATGGATATAATGACAATACCCGTTCGTATCAGCAGCAGCAGCAGCAGCAGCCCAGAGGAGGAGGAGGTGGTGGTAAGTTAAGAGATAATGCATTTACTACTTTTTAATTAACTTTTAACAGCCAGCTAAACAATATGTGGGGTTAGTAGTACTGATTGCACCTGTCTGACATTTAAGTTGCTTGTGGCCAGAGTGAGTAGCCTACAAGTAGCTGTGATATTACATACAATTCATCAATGTAATATCACATATCACTCCTATCAGTCGATCACAATGCGGACTCGCAGGAATTAATTATTGGGTGAGTACACACGTAACTTTAAATTACCTCCACGACCAGTCTTCTACCCGTGCGGCCATAGAAGAAGCCATTCTAGGGCTAGCTGACAAGTAGCCTAGTACATAAGCACGGCATATCCCCAGGCCAAGTAGGCATTCTCTCTTGATATAGTGTAGTAGAAGTTTGGTCTCCCATATGGGAGACCAGAGTTAAAATCCTGAGTAGGAGTCTAGGAGATCAAACTTACTGATTTGATTGCAGCTTTTGCAGCTCAATATCTCCCCTAGACAAGCAGAAGGGCGCCGGCCTAGTTTGTTTTAATTTCTAATAAGTGTGGCTACAGGCTTAGTACTCTCAACACCCACAGGTGTCGTTGCTTTCCTTGCTGTTAACTGATCTCTCTCTGTTGCAGGGTTTGGGAACCGAGTATGGGTGAACCCTTCTCAAAGATCTGGAGGGAATTACATACAGCCATCGACCTTCTCGTCTCAGGGTGGTGATGACTGGGGTCAAGGAGGTGGAGGAGGAGGGGGAGGTGGAGGAGGAGGAGGTGGAGGAGGAGGAGGAGGAGGAGGAGGAAGACGAGATAACATCAAGAGCAACGACTTCAGTTTCTCCTCCCAGAATAGATTTTCGACACTGACCAGCACTCCCAACACCTTTGACAAGGGTGGGAGAGGAAAAGCAGGAGGGGAGGAGGATGAGAAAACCTTGTAAGTCTGTGTGTTTTTTAGGCGGTGCAGTAGGGATATTGTTTTCAAGTAATAATCACAACATATTTCAGCAGTCAGGCGAGAGACGGTGGTATATTGTGCCTATACCACAGGCTGGGTATGTTTGTGGTATATTCACAATGCATTACAGCTTCTATTGCATTTTTGCTCTTACAACACAGTTGCCAGCGATTATCCTGAACATGTACGTCCACAATTTTGAATCTCTCAAGCATAATGTAGCAGCGTGTTATGATTATACAGAAGAACGGTTGTATGTTGTATAACATAGAACCAATTCGATAATGTTATAAGATGTTTATCATAATGATATACATTCATTTCAAACAGTTCAGGTGATTATACACAGTAACATTCTGAGTGTTAATTTAACTCAGAGTGTACAGATAGAATCAACTAGGGATGGACAATTAATCGGTCATCATATCGGTATCGGCCGATGTTGGACTTAAAATGCAATATCTGTATTGAATGATATCAAAATAATAATTCGGTTTTAGCTGATATTTTATTTATGAAATTAAAAAATTAAAAAAGCTTGAAAATGCCTTTTGTGATGATGAAGGCTGCAGATTCTATCAGTGTTTTCTGGGGAAGCTTTCAAAAGGGTCAACAAGTTGGTACATTTTTAAATGAAAATGGGATATGGGCCAACATTTCAATAACGGTGCATCCCTTCTTTTGGAATAAAGAGGCATTGCTTTTTCAAATTCAGTGTTATGTCTTTTTCAGAATGGACAAAATTATTATTATTTTTTAAAAATACAGTATGATCGGTTTATATCGGTTATCGGCCATAACGGCAATTATTATATCGGATATCGATATCAGCCATAAAATTAATATTGCCCATCCCTAGAATCAACCATAATAGTCCATTAGTAAATGGTTTTGCTGTTGTTAATGGTGATTTTACTGTGTATGTGTTGATCTCACCCAGGCAGGCCATTCAAAGTGACATGGAGAGTTGGGAGACTTCAGGCCAGTGGGGTTTCTCATGCTATGCTGTCCACAAGCCAACCATATCAGGTTGGTTATAAAGTCATCTGTGTTTGCTGCTGAAAGTGGTTAAGTGTGTCTGTGGGATTTATAAATATTTAACCTATGAAAAGTATGTTTACTGGAGCTTTTGACTGAATAATAACTACATGGATTTATTAGAACACAGTTTGATTTGACCATTTCCTGAAAAGTAACAGTTTTGAACATAAAAGCAAGGTTTCCATCCGACAGCAATGTGATCCTATTATGTATATTGCAATATTAAGGTCTTTACACAGAGAGAGTGTAACGAATAAACGGTCAGAGAATATTTAGCATCAAACCATTCATATATTTATGCCTGTACGTTGCTTTATTGCCAAGTAATATCCATTTGTGTTCTGTGTGGATGTACCCATGACACAAACAGCAGTTCGGGCGAATCGCACGACAAAAAACGCCCCCCAGTAAGTAAAGACCTTTAGTTTCTGTCAGTTATCTTTTTTTGGAGGGAATGATTTAATATTTTATTGACAGTACAACAGTGTAATAAGCTAAAAACGCCAAATGGATATTACACAAAAAAGCCAAAGGCTTGTGTCGATTGCGGTCCATTAAACATTCAACACTCAAACAACTGGACAACGATACAAAATATAAATATCAAAATATACAGTTGAAAACAATTCATGATAATTTTATGACTTCAATATTTGAAAGTTTAATTTGTGCTACCACATCAAATACACCGTGGCTGTTGAAAGGCTCCAAATATTTATGATTTTTTTTGTATATTTATGTTGCAATTTCAGTGGTGCAAGGACCAAGGACCACTAAAATTATATGTATTTGGCCACGGACCCCCATCTCAAAATATTTTGTTCCAGTGACCACAGGAAAAAATATTTTAGTTAAAAATGTTCTCTTTAAAAAAATATATATATATTCAAAGATTTGCACACATTTTCTAGATTTTTCCAAAATAACAGATCTACAAGCTCATAGTGCGGCACAAGCTTGTATATCTTCTATTTCTGAATAGCCAAAGTATAAAATGATGGTTAAAGTGGTTACACAGATGCTTTCCCGGTTTTAATAGGTTATGTGCGCAATGCATTATCGGTCAGACTTAAGTAGTAGCAGAGAAGTGAACAGTCACGTTTTCAAACTCCTCAAGTTCATTCTTCAATGTTCAGCACTGCTGTGCTTGTGTGCGTCTTTGACTAATATTCATACTCAAACATACTAGCAGTGCTGTACAAAATCATCTAATCAAAATCGCAACCCGTGCCTGTACCGAGCCTCACAACTTCAATAAAGCTGCCACTAACGGCATTCAAATCGGCAACCTCTTATTGTGTCCTCGCCGACGCCCAGGGGGCAAATGAAGCATTTTCACGAACCGACCCTGTATATACAGTTTCCATAACCCTCCCCAATAGTGGCTGTTCATGATGAACACTGAAGCGAGTCACAGCTGCAGGAAGATAAGTTACAGATTTTTTCAGCAATTTTATGGACGCTACTATGTTAGCAGTATTTGACAAAAAGAACCACTTTACACTAACTTGTGCATTCCTCACCCCCATATATGACTTACTTGTGAAAATGTTTTGATTACATCAAAAAGGCGTGTGTTGAAATATAGGCTATGTGGAACTGGACTTAATTATAATCGTAGTAATCGTGTAATGTTTTGTGTTCCCCTACAGGTTTTTCAGATCTGTCTCCAGAAGAACTTAGACTGGAGTATTACAACACAAGAGCTTCAGGAGACCTGCAGAGCTATGTGAGTTTAATAGCACCCATTAGGGCTGCACAGGTTACTACTGGTTGTAGAAGGTTGATGGCAAGCCCACAGTTGAACATTGTTGTCAAAAAAATTACCCAATACCAAAATCTGTGTGTACAGTAGTTACAGAAATCAGAGCGGTGAAAAAGGCATTTCTGCCTTTCTCATGAGTAGTGGCATCAGTGGTGTTTTGGTCGTTGGACGAGACACCACGGCGTGTGGCCAGTATTTTTTCACGCTCATGTACGGTGCGGTGAAAAAAAAATCACCATTACACCACTGAGTGGCATGCTGGAGAAAAGATTGACTCCGGTACATATTGTTAAGCAAACATAAAGGTCAGGAATTGTCACTGGCCAATAACACAGTGTTAGAAACGGATACTTTTGGTGAACGAGTGATAACGATGCATACCTAGCTAGCACTGCCATGTCACGTCTCTCACATCTATGAACTCCTTGTGATATTAGACATATCAGGAGTGACAGCTGATCCTTAATTGAATATTAATGACGTATTTCCCCTCTGAAATTAGGCCAATGGTATTAATCAACTAGTCAACCAATGGAGAAGCAGGGTCCAGGAGCTGAGAGCTATGAATGCAACTACCCAGGTTGCTATGGTGAGACACGCACGCACGCACGCACGCACACACACACACACACACACACACACACACACACACACACACACACACACACACACACACACACACACACACTGACACAGCATCTTTCGCCCTCCTTTTTTATTAACCCATTAAAACCGGGAAAGCATTTTAGATTTTGGCGTTGGCTATTCAAAAATAGCAGATGTACAAGCTCACAGTGCGGCAGCTATTTTTGAACAGTTTTGAATAGTCTTAAGGTCATTACACACCGGCGATTATGCGAATATACGCAAAATTCGGACTCGTTCAGAATAATTAAAAGGCACTTTTTCGCTTTGCTTTTTCGCTCCGTGGAAGCTTGCATTGACTTTATAAGGTTTTTTAAAAAAAAAACCCGTATTATTCGCATGAAAAAATCGCACCCGGTGTGTAAGGAGCTTTACTGCTGGTTTAGAAGGCATTTGCAGAATCGGCCTCGGGTCTTAATGGGTTAATTATCATAGCTATTTATTAAGAAGTCCCTTCTTAAATACCATGACCAAGCAAACAGTGATACTTGTTCCTGTCTGTATCTCAGCTTGCAGAGTTAAACAACCCAGTCCCTCAGGAATCTTCTGGGGGTTTTGGACAAACAACAGCAGCAGCTGGTTTTGGATCCTCTACATCCAGCTTTGGGACTGGAGGTTTGTGTTAATTATAATAATCTTAAATGGGTTTAACCACTTAAACGCTATATACTTAGTTGACTGTAGTCCCCCAGGGCTCTATATTAGGCCCCCTCCTCTTTTCGCTCTACACCTTCTCTTTGCCAAGAATGGCCAATCCAATCCACTTTATTTATGGAGCACATTTAAAACAACAGCGTTGAACCAAAGTGCTGTACACTCAGTAAACAAATATAAAATAAATAAAACAATAAACAGGGGAAAAACACATAGTAGCTTGTAGACGATTTGACAAGCTCACAACGCGTCGCATTGCGAGCTTGTAGATCGGCTATTCTTGCTAGATTTTCGCCCCCAGAATGGAGACGGTAGGGCTCAAGAACAGTATACCATAGTGTTAATAGCCCCAATGATTTTAAAGCCATGTGTCAAGTGCCAACTATTGAGTAAGTGCTTTTATCGCTAAAGGAGGAGGTGTGGTTAATAAAACATGGATGAAGTGAACTTGTTCCATTTCAAGAAGCAGGATTTTAATTGCCATTTAACTGTCCTGTATGGATGTGCAGACCAATAAAGTTAGTTAATATTTAACCATAAATAAATAAATATATATATATATATAATAAATACATATTTATATTGGTTTAAATGTTTTTCCAAACTGAAGATCTTTCCCCTAAAGAATACTATTCTGTTGAATCAGCACATCCTATTTTAGTGCAAATGCTCTGAGCGAAGTCCATAATGTAAAACATCAGGGATTTATTTAAAATCTAAGTACTGGTTGATGTTGAAAAAGGTATATTATTAACTTCAACAGTAAGAATAAAACAAAATCATCCTATTTGGGGTGATAGTGATAGTTCATTTAATTTTGATAATGTTTCCCATATTGAGCGCTTCTTTTTTCTCCCCCCAGTTTTTCTGTTCTATCTAAACGTTTCACCAAAAATCTAACATCAAAACTGTTCTGTCATTGTAGGCTTTGGGTCGTCAGCGCCTGCACAGGCTAGTGGTTTCAGCTTTGCTGCTCCTAGTGGAGGGTTTGGCGCCACAGCTGCCCCAGCAGCTTCAACAGGATTTGGCAGCGCCGTAGCCGCACCCACGCAGCCTCCCTCTGGGTTTGGTTCCGCTCCGGTGGCCTCCTCCGCTCCCTCTGCTTCTGGGTTCTCCTTCGCCGCGCCGTCCGCAGACAAAGCTCCGGCCACTTCGGCATTTGGCGCTGCTTCCGGGTTTAGCTTCTCCTCAACGGCCCCAGCCGCCCCAGGTGGAGGATTTGGGAGCGGCTTCGGTGCTGGGGCGCCGTCGCAAACGGGAGGAGGCGCCAGTCTCTTTGGACAGACAAGTGGAGGGTTCGGGGCCACCGCTGCGCCGGCGGTTTCTACGGGAGCAGGGGCAGGAGACAGCCTCTTCACCCCTCAGAGCGAGTTGACGCCAGAGGAACTGAATCAGTTTGGGATCAAGAGGTTCACCCTGGGCCAGATCCCTCTGAAGCCTCCCCCAGCCGACTTGCTGGTGGTGTGAAAGCAGACTGGCCTCGACCTGAGGCAGTCGAAAGGAAAGATTATCGAAATACACAAAACAGTTCTGAAAGAAGAGATTTCTGTCTGGGTACTGCTTTGTGAAGACTAAAACCGCAGGCATTTCATGTCAATGTGAATATTACATGCATTTGTTTCAGCTGCAATAACATAGATTCTTCATGTGAATTATTTTGTATATTCACCTGGCTCAATTTAAAATCATGTGCATTTTTCTGTGTTGTCACATGATTCAATTTAAAAGTTTTGAATTTGTATAATCAATTTAAGTAAATTACATGCAAATTACATGCAAGGCATCTGAGGTTGATGGTTAACTCTTTTATAAAGATTGAACTGGGCCTTAAAAGTACAAAATAAACATTTGGTTTTAATTGTATTCTTATATTCCCATTTGGGTATTGCATTACATATTCATACATTTTCACATTGTGAGAATCTTTCACAGTGGTTCAAATAAGAAGGTGAATTGAGCTATGCAAAAATATGCATAAGAGGGCTTGAAGTTTTAAATAGTTGGTTTCTGACTCAAGTGTCCTTTTGTCCTCTTAAGTTAGATTGGCTTTCGTGCACACTCCCAGTACAACTTTTGCTATTTGTTATATGAACAAAGAGAGTGTCGGAGACCATGAAAGACAATATTTTATCTTGAATTATTAAACAAGTATGTTATCTTTGTTCTAAAAAATGTGGTGAATAAAGCAACATGCAGAACACAAGCGCTGTAGTTCCACAGCTTAGACAAAAGAGGGCAGCAGAATACAAGTTGTAGTTAACAATGCTTTATGGAGAGAGACTATGCCAATTCAGTGGCTAATATGTTTTGTTTTGTATTCTAGCCACCATGGTATTGCTTATTGTCAGATCAGCTCATGTATGGTCAGACGTTTCTCACCAGTTTTCAACCTAATCAATTTTGTCCTTTATTGTTTACTCTGATCCTTGTGTGACTGATATTAAATCAAACCAACTGACCCACATAATCAATTTACACCACCATGATGGCCTCAAGATATTCATTGACACAGGCTAGTAGTCTTTCAATTGATGGGCAGCAATGAGTGAGTGGGATTTAAAATGGATAGTCATTATGTCTTGGGCAGCTAGTGGGATCAAGATAAAAGCAAAGAGAAAGCAATAAGCCGTTTTGCTGCTATAGGAGCTTTAGCACTGCTGAGTGGGGCATATTTTTAGCTGACAGGGACCGTTATCGGCAAGCGGTGAAACTGAGCTCGAGCCGTCTCCAGTGAGAGAGGGAGAGAGATGAAGATCAAGTCATCAATAGTCAATTATCTAACACTGCTGCTCAGGTCTAAGGCATCTATAGACAATGCAGTTCTATGCATATAGCTATAAATGGTAACACAACATTGATATGAGTCAGCCAGGCTCCACATAGTAAATTTCTCTCCTTCTGCTCACTCTTTGCCAGCAATCCCCCCTGCCTGCAAGCAGATAGTGCATAAATAATTCACCAGATTAATGTGTGATGGGGAGAGAAAAAGATCTTGTGAAAAGGCTCTTGCATGCTCATTTCAGGCTTACTTAAAAAAAAGCAAAAAAAAAAAAATCCATGTTCAAAGACTTGATTTGAACGCTAAGAAATATGAGTGATTGCGATTTTCTTGTGTTTGTTTCTTCAACAGCAAATAAGCAGGGCTATCCAGTTACTGCTGCAGTTGCTGTTTTTCAATAATGTATGCATGAGCTGCACAGCGCAGATCAGAGCATATTAAAGATGATGGGTGAGTCTGAGGCCCTGTGTGCGCCCAATGCATACTGTATACATACATGTGCATCAGTACATACAGTATTCACCAAACATGCTTGAACATACACACACTTGCATATCACACACTGTACACAGTGCACACATACTGACAAATACACTTTATCATATCATGCATTTTCAATTTTGAACGGTTAATCACTTAAGCCTGGGATATTGCCTTGTAATTGTGGTATATTAAGCACTTTCTATAATTACTCTTCAAATGTCACTTTTAAGACCACATGCTGTCGATAGTGATGAGTACAGTGCATTTACTTCCACTGTAATTTTCTCCTCCACCCCCCTCGGGAATTCGTGAATATTCTCAGAGGGATAGGATGGACACTTTGCTTGTTTACAATCCTCCACATGTGAGATTGGATTCTTGAGAAATTCTTGAGAAATTCGTGAATATTCTCAGAGGGATATAGGGTGGACACTTTGCTTGTTTACAATCCTCCACACGTGAGATTGGATTCTTGAGAAATTACATTTTGAAATTGCAGTGGCCATTTATTTCTTTGGTTACACCCATACACAGATACACGGCCATAAACGTGCCTGCGGCTGTCCCACCATGCAAACGGCATCCATTTCCTTTTTCATCCTTACATCTTATCCCAGCCTACCATGAGATCACGGATAACAGGGGTCTAGTCACGCACGCACGCACGCACGCACGCACGCACGCACGCACGCACGCACGCACGCACGCACACACACACACACACACGTGTGCGCGCGCGCGCGCACACACACACACACACACACAGAGTTGATTATGTGTACAGGGGGACTAACTGAATTACCTGGGACTTGACCCCAGCAACATGGCCATGGATGCGGCTCTAATACATTTAACACGCTGCTCTATAGGAGCACTGGGGACCCGCTGCCCGACTAATGCCCTATTTAGACTTTTACACTTTTACCCGGCAGGGTGGGATGGACTGATCCAGTGAACTGTAACTGTGACGCTGGCTTTGGTTTTCTATCCTAGTGGGGTTCCAGGGCGTTCCCAGATAAATTTGGCTGTTCAATAATAGCAGATGTACAAGCTCACAGCGTGTCACTTCGTGCCGTGCTGCGAGCTTGTACATCTGCTATTTTTGAATATTTAAAATAAAAATCTTGAAAGTATTGGAGATTGGTGCATAAATGTGATTTTTTTTAACACAAATTCTCTTCTGGGGGTCCCTGGCACAAAACCTTTTCAGATGGGGGGTCCCCGGCCAAATATATATTCAATTTGGGGGTCCTTGGCATGAAAAGGTTTGAGAACTACTCGTCTAAAATGTGTTGTTGTTATTATTGTTACTAGAGCCTGACAGATACTATATCAGTGTGGCCGATATATCTGCCATCATTTAACTTTTTGGACGACATTGGTATCGGCAATTATGCACTGATGTGTCCTGATTTTAGCCACCTCCAAATTTCCGTCCCTATTTTGGCCTTGTCAGTATTTTCAGAAATAGCAGATCTATAAGCTTGTAGATCGGAAAATGTTTGAATAGGGCTTGAATGGATTTACTTATATGTTAAATGTTCTCAAATAGAAACTTTAATCAAATCTAAGTTTTTCAAATTCGTTCGAAAATGTTGCACGTTTTGACAAAATATGGTTCAAAGCATCGGTAATCGATGGTCTAGGTCGGACTCATTCAAAATCAGGATTGGCAACGGTTGGCCTCTAATTGTTACATAGGCATGGTTAGAGCAGCACTTGCTTCTACCTTAACCTTAGGGCCCTGTCGTTGCAGAACACCAGCTTTGAATTCAGCACTGGCTGGTTTAATGTTTAATGAGCAGTGATTTTGGACCATTCCCTGTTGCTGTGGCAGAGGAGAACATGGCCTGGTAATTGGAACAAAGACTCTTAGCACGGTGGAATTGATTGTGTTGTGCCACAGTGGCATGCCTCTGGGAAACAGGACATTGATCCTGCAGGCCACTGATTTATGCCTGTTTGAGTGGCTCGTTGCATGGCCCACTGAACAGCACAACGGCCCTATACTGTAGCTGCTGGAAGGATTTCGGAGATGAAGATGCCCGCGTTGTTTTCTTTGCGCTAAATTGTTTTCTTTGTGCGCTGTTTATGTGACCATTTACTCTGTCATTTGTTGACCAGGGTTCATACCATTTACTCTGATCTCACACTTGCAAGTCCCTCCGGATAAGAGCTAAATGCCCAAACGTTATAGTATAGGTCTCAGATGATCATCAATGAACCTAGATCAAATAATATGAGTAATTCATAGGGTAATACTATGTTATATGAAAGCATGTTTGTGCATAGTAATTGGTTGACTAGAACTATACTGGTTGAATTGGAGAAGCAATGAGACTCATTTTACATGTGTAAAGCGAATGAGGAATCAATATACTGTATGTATTGATGGTGTGTGTGTGTGTGTGTGTGTGTGTGTGTGTGTGTGTGTGTGTGCGTGTGTGCGTGTGTGCGTGTGTGTGTGTGTGTGTGTGTGTGTGTGTGTGTGTGTGTGTGTGTGTGTGTGCGTGTGTGTGTGTGTGTGCGTGTGCGTGTGTGTGTGTGTGTGTGCATGTGTTTTGCATCATATGAGATGATAGGAAGTCTGGTCAATTGAGCAAATGCAACACAGTCACAGAACACGTGAGTTGGATGCACATAATAACAGGATATACTGTAAACACTCAGCTGAGATGCTGCCACCCATGACCCATCAATTCACTTACACAAGCTCCAAGTCTAGATATGTATTTGAGGACATATAACAAAATAAATAAACACGTGGCATTGCTATCTCAGAATAAACAGAATTAGGTACTGTGATTCACAGCGCACAAACAAACGCATGCAAGGCATCGGTTTCCACATTGAAGTCCCGTTTGGCAGGACATCTTAAAATGTTTTTGGATTACATAACGCTGCTTTCATAGGCTATACTGTATTGTAAAACAATCCAAGGTGTCAGATTCAGAACATTCAAAGGCTAGACTGTGACTGTGTCCTCTTTGGATGAAACCCAGACTTTGATGAGCTGTTTGGGTCAGACCCAGCAAGTCTTTGATAGGCTGACTGACTGTTCACAGATAAACAGTAGAGTAGCCCCGAGCAGCGGTTCTCAAAGTGGCGTCCTTGAAGGGGTTCCAGGGGGTCCCTAGCAAAATATAGCATCAACAGTTTAAATTCTATACATTGGGTATTTGAAAATAACCAATGTACAAGCTCACAACGCGTCACATTGTGAGCTTGTAGATCAGATATTTTCCAAGAATCTCAAAGATTTTTGAAGATTTTTTTGAAACATTTTAAGAACACAAATCTTGTATGGGGGGTTCCTAGCACAGAATATTTTCAGATGGGGGTCCGCGGTCCTCGACCAGGAACATTTTGAGAACCACTGGCTTAGAGGGTGTTTTTCTTCGCCCATAGCATCACATTACACACCATAACCCCCTGTTCTCAAACACTTTAACATAGAACTTAAATATCATCACTGGTCTGTGATGACATCTATGCAGCCATGCCAAGATTCAATGCATTCTTGAATCCATATGAAAACCATAAACACAGTTACTAAAATATGAATTCTCTCTCTGGCACACACACATGCATGCACATGCAGGGACAACACATTAGAGGTGCAGTGAGTAATTTTCTTTTGTAAAAATAAGTGTTAAATAGCTCTATATTCTGATAGTAATCAGCAATTTATCCAATCAGGAGAGAGAACTCAAACAGTATAAACAAGTGAAATTAAAGTGATATGACAAAGAAATGAGCAGACATAAAATTTAAGCTGATTCATGGGTATTCTCCTAATTGGATGAAATTGGCAACCCAAAATCGATTTTCTGTTTCATTGGAGAGATGAACAAACACTCCATAGCAATGACTATCTGAATATAGAGCTTCAACCTTTTCACAACAAACTTTTGTTTTAACCAAAAAATATCACGCATATTTTCAATAGCCTACTGTGTTGGTTGATTGTGTGAACATATAGGCCAATAGGCTAAACATTATTTGGAGAAGGAACTTATCCATTTTTTCTTCATTGGTTGGCTACAAAATCACACGTACACCATGCATGCCACCATGGTGTGGAGCCCCCCTACCCCCAGCCTCCAGCGGTGGGGTTGCCATGTTTGCTTATTATAAGCGACTTTTAGCTTGTTTTTCTGTAGAATCGCTTGTAAATATTGGTTGTTGACTGTTGAGGGACCCAAACTGGGACCCAAACTAATGAAAATAGCAGATATACAAGCTTGTAGATCTGCTATTTTCACTATACTTCTTTAAACATTTGATTTCTAATTTATTATAATAATACATTTTTATTTATAACACACTTAGAAAATCTCAGAAAATTTATGGAATTTCTTAGATTTTTTCATGTATGAAATGTTTTTGAAAAAACATTGAATTCGTTTCTAATCCATGACAAATATTGCTTTTTTTGTTTAGTTTTTCTTGTAAAAAAAAAATGAAATAATAAGAATAAAAAAACGAAATCCATAGGAAACAAAAAATAAATAAAGGGATATTTATTTACTCCTGACCCATAAAATTTGGTCCGCGACCCACACATGCATATGGGACCCACTATTTCCCAAACAGTGGGCCTGTACCTAGTCGCTTCTCTTTGGACTTGTTTTCATAGACCCGGTTTGCTTATTTCTCTCACAAAATCTGGCACCTCTCCTCTCTATCCTACCTCTCCTCACACACCGCGCCTTGGATGCAGTCAGACTCAGTGTGACAACAAGCTGAAGCAGCAGCTACAGCGCAGAGAACCGTTGAGAGAGACAACCCTAACGGTCCATCTGATCGCACCAGGCTCTGCACAAATCCAACCCAAAACGATGACATTCATACAGATGCGACAGAAGCCATCCGCTATTTGACAACTTGTTTCGACCACGTTCCTTTGCCTTGATCGCTGCTGCTCCTTGCTGTAAAGCGGTAAGTGTTTATGTTATGATTATGATGCTCTCCTCGCATGGTGCCCAACTGTTGGTGCGGCATATCGTGGAGGAGGATGATGATGATGATGATGGCACTTGGCAATGTCTTTAATATTCGGTATACATGTGCTATATAGGCCACTGTTTCCCAAACAATGGGTCGGGACCCATCTTTGGGTTGTGGACCAATGTTTATTTATGGGTCATGAGTTAAATGTCAAAACATTTTTTTTCAAAAATAAAAAAAAAACAATGATTTTTCAAAAGAATTCTATGAATAAATAAATACAATAAAAAAAAAATCCAAGAAATCCCATAAATTAAAGAACAGCTTGTAGATCTGCTATTTTCACTAGTTTGGGTACTGGCCGGGTAAACGTCTATAATTTCTATTTTGGGTCTTGAGCTAAAAAGTTTGGGAACCACTGGAATAGAGCGTAATTTACGACATTATTAATCACTCTAATGTCATTGAATGGGCATGTGGCTCAAAGTGGTGACAGTTACTATTGTATTTAGTCATTCTCATAGCGTGTAGGTCTATTTTTGGAGGATAAGAACACTAAATAGCCTATATTAGTGTGAGCTGGGATTAATGAATTGCTCCAGTCTGTTCTTAGTTTAGCAACATTGGCCAATTAATAACTGGTAAAAAGCTACACAGGCATGGATGGGACTGGGTGTTATTATTATCATCAGTGTCACTGATGATACCCAGCTGGGCTGGCACATTAGATGGAATCTAAACAATCCAGGTGCATGGACAGTCACTGTGCAAAATGTAATCTATTATTTTTTTTAAATCCTTTACATTTAATCATATTCCATGGAGAGAGTGAAAATTAACTTATTTTCATCTTATTATCTATCTATCTATCCTACATCTCTACTGTATATTTTGCTACCTACCCTCGTGGCATTTATTTGATGGCGATATAGGCTAGGAATAGTTTCTGGACATAATTAGCCATCTAAGGGAAAAGGTGAGACTAGTGTGAAAGTGCTAGGAGGTGTGTGTTATTCAGCTTTTCAGTTTAACAATTGAATAGACTACTAGGCAACACACCTATGTTATTATTACAGCCTGCGTTAGTGCAGGTGTGTGTATATGTGGTGAATGGTGCATTTATTTTTTAGCGCCTTTATCCAAAGTGCTTCATAATGTTCATTACATTCACCCATTCACACACACACCGATGGTGGAGGAAACCATGCAAGGCACCAACCTGCTTATTCGGGAGCAGCTAAGGCAGTGAAGGAACCTCTAAGTTAGGGGTTCACGCAGTGCCTTGCTCAAGGACACTTCGACACCAACCCAGGGGGAGCCGGGGGATCAAACCGAGAACCTTCCGCTTCCCAACCGGCTGCTCTACCTCCTGAGCCACTGCCGCCCTGTGTGTGTGTGTGCGTGTGTGCGTGTGTGTGTGGTTGTGTGTGTGTGTGTGTGTGTGTGTGTGTGTGTGTGTGTGTGTGTGTGAGAGAGAACTGTGGAGTAGCCATATTATGAGACTGTTGTCATCTGCCAACACTTGAGCTAAGCCAAGTGCATGCATGGTGAGGTGTGAGATTATGTCAGGTTGGCATTATAGCAGGTGTGTGTATGAACACGCACACACACAAACATTTGGGTATTTATATGCTTGTGAGGACAACAACCGGTTAGTTTCGCGAATTTGTGGTAAAATACTTTTTGATCTCTGATGTCATCAGTATGACGCTGTTACGCTATTACGTCATAGTACTGATGTAATAGACTTAGTGCTATGATAATGCACTAAGTATGGGTACAACGGGTACAACAGAAACTTTGGGTACAACGGGTTGTTGCATAACTGGGTGGGGCATTCATTCCCAACATGCATCGTTCCTGAGTAGGCCAATGCCTACAGACATATGTTAAACATTGTCTATCTAAACAAATCACGTTCATTGTTACATATAACTCAAAGTTACTTGTATAATAATTAATATAACTTATTTGGCAAAAGGGCTGGCAAGGCTGGTGTCACTCCGCGGCTGCGGCTAGCCCCGCCCCCGGTCGGTGGGGTCGACATCTCCCTTCACTCGGAGGTTCGCTAATAGTAGCCTGCTAGTTAGTGCTCTTTCAGCAGTGTTTCGCCAAAATGGGAATGAATTGTTGTATGAAAACTGTTCCACGGCTTCTCACCATCGACAAGTTGAGAATAAAGGGGCTAAAATGGACAACGGACTAACTTTTCACCGCATTCCCAAATGGAAGCCAGCCAGGTCTCCCGACGTAACAAAGAGACGATGCATGGCTTGGTTGTCTGACAGCCCAGATGACAGAAAAAGACGTGGAAGAAACACGCAAGATAGCATACCTCAGGATCCATGTAGAGAGGGTTATAGGCACTATACGCAACAAGTACCATATATTAAATGGTAGGGTACCCATCACTCTGATGCATACACCTAGCCTGGTTCCAAACAGGCTGATAATCAGGCTAGCATAAACCAGGAGTGGGCAGGACATGACAATCCTTGACAAAGTTGTCTGAGCATGCTGTGATCTGACTAACTTGTGCACCAGTGTGGTTCTGAAACTATTTGTAATAGTACCCTTCTGCATAGTAAAAGCAGATATGAGGTTATGCTCTGTAGATACATTATCTGTTCCCTTTTTATGTACATTGTAACCTGTACATGTTTTCAAATAAAATACATAGTCTTTCTACATAAAATGATTATATGCAAATAGAACCGAATTCTTTCACATGGCTAAAATGCATAGGCCATTCTATCATTATGCAGTGCTTTCATTCAATGCAAATATAACCGAATCCTGATGATGATGATCAGATCACCAGTTGCCTCACGTGTTAATGATCACATTATAATATGGATGGTTAGAGACCATTTTACTCCTCTTTGAGCCTGATGAGGTTCCTTTTTATACACATAGTAACCTGTAAATGTTTTCAAATAAAATACATAGTCTTTCTACATAAAGTGATTTTATGCAAATAGAACCGAATTCTTTCACATGGCTAAAATGCATTGGCCATTCTATCATTATGCAGTGCTTTCATTCAATGCAAATATAACTGAATCCTGATGATGATGATCAGATCACCAGTTGCCTCACTTGTTAATAATCACATTATAATATGGATGGGCAGAGACCATTTTACTCCTCTTTGAGCCTGATGAGGTTCCTTTTTTATACACATAGTAACCTGTAAATGTACCTTGTTTTCAAATAAGACACCTTCATGTGACGTTGACTTACAGTGGTTACTTTGTAGATTTTGATTATTATTACAAAACATACAGTAACCACTTCAGCCCATACATTTCGGCCATTTGAAAATAGCCGATCTACAAGCATTTTGAGCTTGTAGATCTGCTATTTTCAAAAGATTATACATTTTATACATTTGAAAGTTTGTTTTTGCAGTTGGCTTTTAACATTGTTGATGTAATTCTTTGGATGTACCGCTGTGTGTACTAGCTATATAGTAGTGTACCCTGTTGGATGGGTCTGTAGACTGGTAGTGACCCAACCAACATGGTGAATCTTGGCCACGCCCCCCAAATCACTCCCCCACCCAAGCGAACTTTGCCAGCCCTATTGTAATAAATTGTACTACTAGTTACTGGCGAATGCAATATTTGACTAATACTGTATACATCTGAACAAAGTTCAGAAATGTGCATTTGGTAGATTATGTCTCTGTTGTTATAACAATACTTCTTGGCAATACATTTACTTTATACCTTTATACCTTTTTATGAGAAGCGCAGCTGAATAAGCAGAATATGCTGTTTGCCATCGGCAGTATAAAGTGACGGTATAAAGTTATTGTCAATAAGCATTGTCACAACAGAGACATAATCTACCAAACACACATTTCTGAACTATATTATTGCCCTACACTGATTTTCAATACATCTTAGTTTCAGCAGTGTTAGGAATTGTATTTAAAGGGATATTTCACTTTTAAAACATGTTTGAGGTAATTTTAACGCCTACTCAGGTTTTTGTTAGCACCCCAGATAGTTTTTAAGTTGCTTGATTCGGTATTTAGATATTTGATATTCATTTTAATCAGACCTTCCTATGCAAACCCATTGTAACTTCAAACTCCATTTTAACCATGATAGATTCAATGAAAACACTCGTCCTTGGTTCTGGTGACTGATATTGGCCTTCTAACGGCTGATCTACACCAGAGAATTTTCGCACACACGCGCATATACGCACACGCGCACTTTTAGATCCAGTCCTATTTTAAAGCCTGCGTATGCGGGACTCGCGTATCCGCGCGCCTGGTGTAGCCGGTATAATTTTTTTATATACATTTAAAAAGTAATTGTAAAAACACGGCCCCTCGCGTATTAGAAGGACAATATCAGTCAACAGAACCAAGGACAGGTCTTTACAATGAATCTAACAACATGGTTAAAATGGAGTTTGAAGTTACAATGGGTTTGTATAGGAAGGGGACGTGTCTGATAAAATGAATATCAAATATTTGAATCAAGCAACTTAAAAACTGCCTGGAGTGAAACACATAAGCCTGAGTAGGCGTTAAAATTACCCCAAACATGTTTGAAAGTGAAATATCCCTTTAAGCCAGAATATTTTATTTATAGTTCTGTGTTGCGTCACCTTTAACCTTTGGGTGTGTGGAAGAAAAATCAAATGACATCAGTATGGTTTCAATAAGCATACACCATTACTACTCAATTAATCACATTTGATTTTACATTACAATTTTGGCTTCCAATGATTAATGAAAAGAAATAATGGCTATAAAACCATTATTGTGCCACATTTCAATTTGAAATGATGCTCTCGTTTTATCTTGTGTTATTTATCTTGTGCTCTTTAGCTCACAGCGGTGCGCTTTCACTCTCAGTTAGGCTTGTGTCATGTTTAGTTCGGCTCAAGCTAAGATAAGGCATAGAGAGAGGCTCAGAGAGCCCTTGGTCAACAAGAAAGGTAAAACCAATTCAGCAGTTTACAAACCGCTTTGTTTTCAAAGAGTCTGACTTGGAACAACAAATATTGTGCAAGATTCATTACACAGTGGTGTCTGCTCCAAGGCAGTATGACCTATTAGATTTATCAAATACAAAGTGGTCTATGAGCCAGACAATAACAGAGCAAAATACAGAGTAAATACAAGTTTTGTTTTATTCAATAAATGCGTGTTAACAAAGTCAATGAGTAAAATGTAGTTAAATAATTGTTATCTTAATTCTGACCAATATTGTCATGATTATTTTATGCCATTATCACACAGTAAAATTGTTAATTTATTCATTCATAACTCAGAGATTGTAGGGGTCCATTTGGTTGCATGTTACTTTACACTATCAGAGTTAACTGAACACTCAGTATTTTGCAATGAAGACGTGTACAGTACAGAAGTTCATCGTTGAATTGTGTAAATATGAAAGTGTAAGGGAAAACATGACAATACCTTAAGCCGGTGTCCGACTAAGCACCAAAACCCCACAAGTCCCCTCTTATCTGTCTGTTTGGCCTCCATCTTGGCACTGTGCCCTCACAACAACTGAGGGGCACATACTATAAGTCACATGCGTCTATCAAGTATTCATGGCTTTCTGTGCGACACACAGTTTATTCCACGGTTGGATGGGTATGTGTAGTGTACCAGCTTTCTTTCTTTTTTTCTTTTTCCCCCCCTCTGAATGCAGCTGTGAGCTATCTGCTATGAGCCTTGTAGGAGGCCTTAGAAGGAAGCCAACTCTGCTGAAACCTTCACCAGGACAATTCGGGTGAAGTGTGTGTGGGAGGGAGAGAGAGATTATAAAAGTATGTTTTTATAAGAGGGACAGAGAGTGAGTGTGTGTATGAGACCAAAGGGGAGGGAGAGTGTGTGTGTGTGTGTGTGTGTGTGTGTGTGTGTGTGTGTGTGTGTGTGTGTGTGTGTGTGTGTGTGTGTGTGTGTGTGTGTGTGTGTGTGTGTGTGTGTGTGTGTGTGTGTGTGTGTGTGTGTGTGTGTGCGTGCACAGCCTACAGCTTAGATGGAGTCGTGGGGAGAGATATGTCAGATAGAATCAAGGTATCTGTCAAGTCAAAAGGCCACGCCGATCAGTTTGCACTGGATCATCCACCATCAAACAGCCATGCACACATGCATTGCACACACAC
>NC_137613.1:35399379-35436879 GCF_963280865.1 Gymnoscopelus braueri | reverse complement strand
GGCTGATTTCTTGGGGCGGTGCAGTTTGGGACTCGTAGTTGACTTAGTGTAGTAGGCTATCCAAGCCCCCAGAAGAACCGCTGAGGATTATTGAAGCCACAGAAATCTGGTATTGCAAGACTGCATTTATAATTCTACTGCGCATGCTTCTATCGTCTGAAACGTTAGTGTGCCGGCTCTATTGGCTCCAACGTTGGCCCCTGCCTGTCTGTCCGTCCGTGTTCATTTGTCTGTGAGCAGCTACCACAAAGCTACCACTCACCATGAACGCAGCATCTGATTGCCGTGAAACTTTGCGGGCACACTCCCAATAGGCCAAGGAAGAATGTCCACCCCAGTTATTTCCAAACTGACCCTCATAAAGTAGTGATGCTATAACAGCCCACTTCCCGTTTTGGCCTATAACTCTTGAACCATAGGTCGTACAATAAAAAATGCACAAGGAGTGTAGGAGTGGTGGAGGAAGTACTCAGATCATTACTTAAGCAAAATAACTATTGGAAATAAGTATTTAATATGCAATATAAATGTACAGAACTATTATCCCAATGTACTTAAGATATTGAAAGTAAAAGTATTACACAGCCCAACTCTGATTATGTTATTATATAATTAAATATTAATTCAAATTATATAATTTCATTGGGACTTCAGAACCATTAATGCTCAAGAGGCATTTTCATTGTGCAGCTGCCTGAAGCACTGCTACTTTTTATATACTGTATAGTTTATACAGTACGTAACATAATAAAGCATGATCATTTATAAGATTTAATACTGAAGCAGAGCACAAACACAAATTGTACTTAGCCACTTCAGCTCTATATACTGTATAGTACTTTGTCATACAACAAATAGCTAAAATCTACAAGATCACAGCGCATTGCAGTCTCAAAAGAGTATCTTTCTCCAACAGTCTGTCATGGTTTTGTAGTGTACATCCAAATAGTCCATGTGCAAGTGCACCAGTCAAGCAGGAGTCAGTAATTTGAGAGAACAGAAAAGAGGATTGGTTGTGGAACCTGATGGCTATGGCACAAAGGTCACCAGCTCATCATAGAGGGGATGAGAGGGTTCACCAGGATAGCGACCACCAGCTTCCTCCTCATCCTCCCCTCTGACACCACCTCCAAAATTGTCCAGTTTAACTCCAATTTCCCACACCCACACTTTCTCAGTGGTGGAAAAAGTACTCAAATGTTTTACTCAAGTTAAAGTATCAATAATGCAATGTAGAAGTACTCTGTTATGAGTAAAAGTCCGTTATTCAAAATTTACTTGAGTAAAAGTACAAACGTATTGGTATCAAAATGCACTTAAAGTACCAAAAGTAAAAGTACTAAAATGTTTGAAAATAGCAGATCTACAAGCTCAAATAGCTTTCAAATAGCCTAGGTATACAATAGGGCTGAAGTGGTTAATGTATGTTTTATAATGTAATAATTTATAAGATAGTAACTAGTAACTAAAGTTTTCAAATGATTGCAGTGGAGTAAAAGTGCAATATCTGTCTCTGAAAGTAGAAGTAAAAGTACTGAAAATTGGAAATACCCCAGTAAAGTAAAAGTACCTCAAAATTGTACAGTACTTGAGTAAATGTACTTACTTTACACCACTGCACTTTCTGATATGAACGATAAAGCCATCGCAGGTTTAGCACTCACAAATAGCAAATGCCACTGATCAGATCATCCCCTCAATCGTCACTTTACACTCATGCCATCTGGACGAAGATACAGAACAAAACAAAAATAAACTAGAAAAAGTGCTCCTCGGAGCACAGGTCTCCACCAGGTCAGGTAGGTTATTGTGGCCTCCTGGTGGCGCTATAATAGGCCATTGTGAAAAGGGTGCCCGTTTCTTCTTAGGCCTTTCACGACAATCGGACACTGCATTCATGATTTGAGGCATTTTGTTCCAAAAATGTGTTTAGCTAAATTAGACCTGCTGGTGGCGCTATAACAGGCCAATGTGAAAGGGGTGGCATTTCTTCCTCAGCCTAGTGGGAATGTGCGTGTAAAATTTCACGGAAATCGCAAGCTGAGTGCATAATTTGAGGCATTTAGTTCAAAACGGAGCAATCCTGCAAACTTTGGAAGCCAGCCTTAGCCAATGAGGATGGAATATGGGAAATCGGACACATCCGTGTTGATCACATGACTATAGAGATACTGTATACCGATTTGCATGACCTTTGGATAAAATCTGTAGGAGTAATATAAAGAAATTGGTTTTGCACAAATCGGCCTCCTGGTGGCGCTATAACAAGCCCATGTGAAAAATTTGGGGCAAATGTTCTGAATTGGCATCCAGGGAGTGTGTGTGCACAGTTTCGCAGCGACCGGGCCAACGGTGCCAGAGATTAGCTGGTGACAGACGGACGGACGGACGGACGGACACACGGACACACGGACACACACACGGACGGACGGACAGGGGGTAAAACATACTCTCTCGCCATGCCTTACGGCCTGGCGGAGACAACAACAAAAAGTTAGTTTCAGTAGGAGTTTTGTCCCTTCAGCCATTGCTGCACTAAACAGACTGCCTCGCTGTTGGTTTGTGTATCCTGGGGACTTTGTGTATCGTCTTGGTGTTACAGTATGTTGTTTTGTGCTACATTGTTATGTGTTTTCTGTGGAGCAGACTGTGAAGCTGAATATCCCTGTGGGACAATGATTAACTATAGAGCTAGCCTTCCTCACCACCAGCTTGTTTCATTTGTTGGCATTCCTTGTTTTGATCTTACCACGATCAGCTGTTATAAAAAAAGAATAAAATTGTTTTGCCAATAATTTTTGGGGCCCACTTGCAATATGCTCAGGGCCCACCAGTGGGCCCCGGCCCACGGATTGGGAATAGGCTCTATGCACAGCAGCCATATTGGAAGGAAATTGGGCCTCTTCCTTACTTCCTCCACAGGTGTTACCAATAATACTAATGAAGGCTCTGTTCCATTTAGTGTAGCACAGTGGTTCTCAACATTTTGTATTTCAAGGACCCCCATAACTCTGAGAGTGTACAAATTGAACAGGTCCATTTGGTTCCATTTGTACACTCTCAGAGTTACACTCCTGTAAGGGGCCATTTGGAACCCCCCTCAAGGAACCATGAGGGTCCCTGGACCCCACTTTGAGACCCTCTGGTGTATCAGAGTGTTTCCAGTGAGCCAACATGCACAATATCAGCACCCTGACTCTGTTTGACCAGAATGGAACAGAGCCTTCATTAGTATCATTGGTAACACCTGTGAAGGTCTTTACAATATGGTTGCTGTGCATAGAGCCTATCACTGGGGTAGAGGAAGTCAGAGACAGGGGGGTGTGGTGAGAAAAGACAGAGTAACTCTGGGTTGGCTGCCAGCATTCGAGGTGGGAAAGGAGAGATAGAGGAGTGAGGAATGAAGGGATTGATGAACAGAAGGATAGAGGAACCGAGGGATGAAGAGACGGGAGGAGGATGGAGGGAACAGAGCCAGAGATAGAGGGATAGCAGTGGGATGGAGAGAGAGAGAGATGTCACTGGCCCCATTTAGACTCACCAGAGCAAGCAGGAAAGCTCCCTGTCTCATCCATCATACCGCTCTTTAACCCACTTTTCCCTCTCTCGCCTTTCATTTCTCTTTTCTTCCTGCCAGCATCCCCCCCTTCCATCTCTCCACCACGGCCCCATCCTCCCGGTGGTGTAAAGTAACTGAGTACATTTACTCAAGTGCTGTACTTAAGTAAATCTTTTAGGTATTTTTTTTCTACTGGAGTGTTTCCAATTTCCAGTGCTTTTACTTCTACTCCACTACATCCCAAAGGCAAATATTGTACTTTTACTCCACTACAATTATTTCAAAACTTTAGTTACTATAGTTACTTTGTAGAATGTAGAGTTTTATTATTATTACAAAACATACATTAACCACTTCAGCCCTTTATACATTTCAAATAGCAGATCTACAAGCTCACAATGCCTTGCATCGCGACGCATTGTGAGCTTGTAGATCGACTATTTTCAAAAGATTTTTATACACGTTATACATTTGAAAACTTGTGAAACGGGACATTCTGCATAATGAGTACTTTCTACTTTTGGTACTTTAAGTACATTTTGGTACTTTTACATCAAATTTAGAATTCCGGACATTCACAAGTATTTCTTGCAGTATTGATACTTTTACTTAAGTAAAACATTTGAGTACCTTTTCCACCACTGCATTCTCCCTTTACAGTTTATTCTGCTACTGTTGGAGGAGCGAGACGGCGGGCAGACAGATGGAGCAGTTCAGTGGCCTATCGTTCGGACAGGCTATATACTTTGTGGGTGGCGAAAGAGAGAGAGACAGAAAATTATGAAATTAGGATGGAATGGGGGGGGTGGGGGTGGTTACTCGTCTCTTTAATGCACTGTAGTAGAGAAAGGGGCGGGTTGTAGGACATTTCAAACTGCCAAATGGTATGTCTTATGTGCTTGAAGAAAAGCCAAGGGTTGTTTATGTGTCACGAAATGTAACATGTATTAATGTATGAATTTTTTACAATTGTTCAAAGGTTTAGTGAAAGTGCATGGCTTTGATTCAAATCACATGCATAGTATTCATTGTTGTTAGATAAACAAGAGGGAAGAGATGAAAAAATAAATGAGGAGATGAGAGAAAAAAAAACCTGAGTCCCCACGGCGATGTGCAGAGAGAAGCAATGAGAGCCATTGAGACCACTTTGGCATGGTAGCGATGATCCAAGTGGTTTCCCAATTCTCAAAGGGCTGCCTGTTCAATTCGGTCGAGGTATTAGAGGCACAGGTGCTGAAAACACGTTCAGCGCAGCTCAGCTATGGACAGAGTACAAAGAATACGTATATTAGTTCCCTGGGGAGGGAGGTAATTCCAGACCCAGGCATAGTTGTGACCGCGAGGCTTTGCGTCCTCGCCTTACCGACAGGAGAGCACATTTCAGGCAATTTGTCTGAAAACATGGTGTGACCGATCAAATTGATGTCTGCTGTCGTCGGGTGATGTGGATGGGCTGACTCAGTTACTCACCTCATTAAATATCTGATTGGCAACAAATTTGATTGATCCAGCGGGAGAGGCTAGGCCAAAGGTCCCCGGAGAATGTCGTTTCAGTTCATCGTTGTTGTTGTTTATTCTCCTTCTGATTAGCCTATGTATGTGTGTGTGTGTGTGTGTGTGTGTGTGGTGTGCGTGCGTGTGTGCGTGCACTGCACACGTGTGCGTGTGGGCCTGTTATGAGTAATGTTGCACTGAAGATTATATCAACTGTGAAATCTGCACATGAATGTCTCTGGTTACTTTAATTAAGAAAGAAAGATTAAGAAATCTAATCTGTATCAGAGCAAAATGCATTACCAGGGATTTGGCTGTTTATCCAAGTCCATGAGCCAACGCAGTGGAGTCAGTCAGCTCTGTCATTCAATATTTTGCTTCTTTTACCTCCTACACTCTGGCACGTACGTTTAGCACAGCAAGTGTGTGTGTGTTCCGTTTGGCTCCCGGTCAACCTACGGCCTGGCAAGCTCACGTTGTCGTGGTGTGTGTGTGCGTGCGTGCGTGCGTGCGTGCGTGCGTGCGTGCGTGCGTGTGTCTACAGGCATGTGTTTTGCATCATATAAGATGATATGAAGTCTGGTCAATTTAACACGTGCAACACAGTCACAGAACGCGCCAGTTGGACGCACCTAGAAGCCAGCCTTCTGCTCTTCATGATCAGAAAGGTACTAAAGTGCAAACAGAAAAACCCATGTAGATACAGTATAACACACACACACACACACACACACACACACACACACACACACACACACACACACACACACACACACACACACACACACACACACACACACAATAATATGCACACAAACACAAGACACTCGGCCAAAGCAGGCGTTCACAGACAGACAGACAGACAGACAGACAGACAGACAGACAGACAGACAGACAGACAGACATCCCCATATCGCAACCAAGGATATTGCCATGGTAACCTCAACAGGAAGTGTGTTACAGCTGCTGTCTGCACTGCTGGTATGATTCTGTATGATGGATTTCTCTCTCTTTCTTTCTCCCTGAGAGAGAGAGAGAGAGAGAGAGAGAGAGAGAGAGAGAGAGAGAGAGAGAGAGAGAGAGCGAGAGAGAGCGAGCGAGAGCGAGAGAAAGAAAAAGGGGGAGAACAAGAACATTTATTCTAAAAACATAAATAAGATGGGTTCTGATAACGGCTTGGCTTCCCTGTGGATCCCTGACGTTATATGGTCAAGCTATACTGTATGATGTCAGAACTATGACATCAGTCATCTATGACATCAGTCATCTCATATTTCATTGCCCAACTTCATACAAGATTGTCACACAAAAGTAGTGAAGATCGGCTATTTTCACTCTTTTAAAATATTAAAAAAATAATAATCCTATCTTAAAATTGGCTAAAGGGAGGGCTAATGTACTGTATATAGGGTTAAAGTGGTTAAACTGATTTTGATGCTATATTAACTCATTTGGCTGGGGACCCCCTAGAACCCTCTCAGGGACCCCTGTGGGTCCCCGAATCCCACCGCTGTTCTACGCTGTTCGGCCTCCACAGTTCCATGCCTTAAGAATCTGGTTTTCGTCCATCTTTTTTCTCTCTTACCGTCTTTCCCATTTGCATTCTCTCTCTGCCTCTCTCTCTCTCACATCATAACTAATTTAATATCACTGCAGTAGCTCTGTGTAAACTCTTTTATTATTACTTTCATTACAAAATGTCAAAGATTTGCCCTTGCGCTGCATTAGTACATAATAATAATAATAGTTATCACTCGATAACATTATGCTTAATTTATACAAACTCACAATGCTGAAAGTATAAATATTGACCCTTGTGGGTCCATTTCAAATTAACACATTGTATTGTGCAACGAGGCAATGTAATGATGATGATGAATTGTGGTGACAGGTGAAACATCCGTATTCTATTAATCATCTGCATCAGCACAGTGCAAACGCATCTAAATTAAATTGTCCAAATATTGCATGAAAAAAAACAAGATAGTTCTACTATGGCTATGCATAAAACCAAGCACTGTATCACTGTTCTATTAATAATGTTTAGATTACAGTGCTGAAGAGTATAACATGAATAAATACTAATAAATGAAGATGATCACCTGGGCATTCGTCATTGCCCGAGCTTATCCAACCGAGGGCAATGACACATGCTGAGTGATCCCATAGTCTTATTTATTAATCACTTAACCCTCGTAGGGTCCTCGGGTCCTTTTGACCCGGTTTAACATTTTCAACATGAATTAAACGTATGTAAACATTTTTTGTTCTCTATGAAACTTCTTCTATTTGCCTTATTTACTGTACTAAACATGTGATATGAAAATGAAAATTTTCACACAGGGCCTTCGGGTCAAAGTGACCCGAAGGCCCTGGGTGTGACTAAAACACGAAGACCCTACGAGGGTTAAACACTATACTTCATTGACTGAGGTCCCACAGGGGTCTATACTTGGTCCACTCCCCTTTCCACTCTACACCAAACCTCTTCACTGAAAAATAGCCAATCTACAAGCTTAACCATAACCTTTGACTGTACTACCTGTACTGTTAATAATCGTGTTAATAAAGTATTCAATCAATCAATCGCCTTTCATGACACGCGCAGAACAGGGACTCTAGGGTTCATGTGGGGATGGAACTTTCCATGTCAACATGGATGAATCTGGTCCAGCAAACACGGTGGCTGCGGATGGTTTGGTCGAATTCATGGCTGAGGAGACACTGGAGTTCATCCAGGCACAAATGAAACGAAACACAGAATGGAAAATAGTGACCTTTGACAACTCACAGTATGGCTGTGTGAGTACTACCAACCAGTGGTGGAAGAAGTACATATTCAAATAATTGTAGTGGAGTAAAAGTACAATATTTGCCTCTGAGATGTAGAAGTAAAAGTACTGAAAATTTAAAATACTCCAGTAAAGTAAAAATACCTCAAAATTGTACTTAACACATCGGGTGCCGAACACGGTCTGAACCGTGTTTACACAGAGTAGCGCATTGGTGCCGAACACGGTCTGAACCGTGTTTTCAGTCTTTTTGTTTTTTCCGTTTATTTCCACACGGGAGGGGCTAGAGCAGCTCTGGAGTCACCCTAGGCGATTCTGAGAAGGATAGGCCAGTTGGATCACCGTGTCAAAAACATGGCTCCCCATCCGCTTCCTGTCTATTTCTTTCTTTAAAACGTCTGTATCTCCGAATCTGTTTCTGCTGGGGAAAACCGGTCATGCGCGATGCGCGATCCCTCCCCGTTGTAACTCGCGAGTGAAATGTTATCGTTCCAGGATGTAGCCAGGGTCCTCGCGCTCCATGAATGCATGCTTTTTTTTACGTGGATTTGCTCGTCGTGGAGTCTAGAGCTTTAAACAGCAAAGCGCAGTCAATGGTGAGATTGCTTAACCTGACACTGCCAGATCCAGGAAGCTTGCGTCACACATTTGTTTCACAGTCTTGAGGAACGTGGTTACTCAATACCGCCCCCATCTGGCAGAGTCAGGTTAGAGATTGCTGGCACCCAACGTATTCTGTTATTAAAAAATGCTGGCACCCAATATGTTAAGTACAGTACTTGAGTAAATGTACTTAGTTACTTTACACCACTGTTACCAACAAAGGAAAGGCACACTCGCCAGCAACACACCTGAGTTCTAAGCCAACTGTTCCCCCCCCCCGCAGTGAAGGGGAATCACAGCAGGACAAAACCATTTTGTTCGACTCAACGTAAAACTTGAAGACTTGAATCCTAGAGGTGAAAGGTCATGTGGTGAAGTAGGGAGGACAGGGCCAGTTCAGCACAGACAGTTTAGTGGCACTGCAAAAAAGATACAGCATTTAGTGCTGATTGCTGCCGTGTATAACCTAAGATGCACTTGACCTGTCTGCAGTTCCTAGCATCACACACGACTAGCATTCCTTTTATCACACCCTTCACCCATGGCAGGGTTTAGAGATGATATATTATATTATGTTAATATACAGTATATGCTGTATGTTATATATATACTGTATGTTAAAATACGCTGGTTTTCTTAGGACAAAAGGAGAGATGTGGGAGAATTAATGTACTCAAATGTACATAATGGTCCAGTCTCAGATATGAGAGTGTGTCAGCTTCTGTGACCCACTTCAGTGTGTAGATGCATATATTTGTGTGTGTGTGTGTGTGTGTGTGTGTGTGTGTGTGTGTGTGTGTGTGTGTGTGTGTGTGTGTGTGTGGTGTGTGTGTGTGTGTGTGTGTGTGTGTGTGTGTGTGTGTGTGTGTGTGTGCGTACGCGTGCGTGCATGCATGCGTGCATGTGTGCGTGTATCAGGTGTGTGTGTACACTGATGTACATCCTCCTCGTGTATGTCTTTTGGCATATTATGCTGGCTAAGTTCAAACTAGCCTCCATAAAAAAAGGCACAAATGTTTTTACATTAAGCCCTATGAGAAATGACCAAGAGGCGACTGCATAGTGTCCACCTTTAAAAAGGCACTATGCGGAGGAGGCTTTCAACATTTAAGAATAGTTGCACTTTTCTGAGAAATGCGCTTATGACATGGACTGCTTTTTCTCAGCTGTCCAACGACTGTACACAAATGTAGAGCTCAGTCTGAGCTGATGGTCGTCTCTCTCTATACACCGTTGTCGGCCAGTGGTGGAAAAAGTATTCACATTTTTCACTTAAGTAAAAGTATCAATACCGCAATGTAGAAATAATCTGTTACAAGTAAAAGTCTGGAATTCAAAATTTACTTGAGTAAAAGTACAAAAGTATTGTTATCAAAATGTACCAATTGTAGAAATACTCATTATGCAGAATGTACCATTTCACTAGTTTTCAAATGTATAAATTGTATAAAAATCTTTTGAAAAGAGCAGATCTACTGTTGCGACGCATTGTGCTTGTAGATCTGCTATTTTCAAATGGCCGAAATGTATATAGGGTTGAAGTGGTTAATAAGTGGTTAGTAAAAGTGCCTCAAAATTGTACTTAAGTACAGTACTTGAGTACATGTACTTAGTTACCACACTCAACTACCACCAGCGTCCCTCTTCCTCTTCTGGCTAACCAAAACAGTATATTAAACCTATTATTACGTATATAATTACATCGTATACTATTCGCTATGTGGAATTGAATACTGTAGGCAGACCTACGGTATTAATATATCGCTGATTCAACATAAAGCGAGTTGTGGTCTAGTGTTGTGGTCTATAGCTCGACTGCTCTTGACGGAGTCAAAGCCAGCAGCCACATCAGACCGGAGAGAGGTGACGGCCGGGGAGGAAAAACACAGACAGTCTGTCTCCCTCTGACAGCTTATCTATAAACCATCGATCCATTTTGGACGATAAATATGCCCCGCAGTCGCTCAATCTTCATTAATTTCACATCTACACCTACTAGTTTAAAACTTTGTTATCAATACTCGGCACTTTACGTAGAGTTATTTTGAAGTCGGTTTCTGACGATCACTTGACCCCACCTCCTCTTTTTTTCAGACGAAAAAGCACAATTTGTTCACAAATGGTGGCTAGACTCTAAATGGACTCTATTCTCCAACAGCAAGAATGTACTGTATATGAGTTGAACGGGATAGATAGAGAGATACAGTAGAGTAAAGAGAACAGGTGAGAGAGAAAAGACGAAAGAGGAAACGTGGCGAGAAACCATGCAAGAAAGAGGAGAGATGTCCTACAGTATTAAAAAGAAAAAAACCCTGCTACATGGAGGATGAGCGAAAGATAAAAAGGAACACAGGAATAGCATGTGTGAACGGAGTGGTCGGCCACAGTGCATCTACATATTTAATGTGCCCTTGGGTTGTCAGTTTAGTCTCAGCATAATCACTCACTCTGCTATTACTGTAGGAATGAGGGACAAGGGGAGAGGAAAAGGGAGAAGACTGAAGGGTGCTGAAACGAGACGCTACCGTTTGGCTGAGGAATCAGAGGTTGTTGAGGAGAGAAGAAGTCTTTGTGCTGCGGAGACCAGACAGTAAAAAATGTGTGAAACTTGGGGGGGGGGGGAGGGGTGTGTGTGCATGGGGCTGTAGTAACCTATGAGGACTCGGCCAAATTTGTGATGTGATGTAGAGAGAGAGTTTAAGGTCAGAGGCAGCATATAAGTCTCCAAAATAACACACAAGACAAATACCAGCTGACAGGCTCACCCATCAACAGCGGGCCAGGCCTGACATTTGTGTGTGTGTGTGTGTGTGTGTGTGTGTGTGTGTGTGTGTGTGTGTGTGTGTGTGTGTGCGTGTGCGTGTGCGTGTGTATTGGGGCTGAGTGGGGGGGCTCTTGCTGCAGTAAATCACTTGGGCAGTTTGCTACCATCTGCACTGTCCTCTCAGGCTGACCTTTGATTTCAGCTGGGAGGGTTCTCTTTTTTTCTATTTACTCAAAACTATCACACTTCGAGACAGGACTTTTGGGAGCTGCTCACTTTTTATCTTTATTTTTATGGTTTGCAGAGAGGTATTTCTGCTGCCTCCGCAATGAGAGGCCGATATAACTGAAAACCGAACAGTGGGCTGAAATTTAAACTCCTTGTCCTTCAGCCTCAGGGTGCTGCAGCTGTAAGACAAGACTTTATTATGCTCCTGCCTTTCACGTGCACTTTGTCGCTGTATGCCAAGCCCACATTATTGTGTTGTGGTAGTGCAACCAAAAACTCCTCCAAAGTTCAACTTTTTTTTTTAAAGTTTGGGTAGAAGTGCTTCCTGGACTGACTCAAATTGATTTGGTTTGAGGTGCTCTCTGGATAGGGATATAAATAATTAAACAATACAAGAAAGCTGGCACGCTCTTAAACGCTCTCTAAAAAGCCTTTATTGTCATGGCATGGTCATATTAACCACTTAAAAACCTATATACTTTGTTGACTGTACTACTTGCAATGCGTTATGAACTTGTAGATCTTACATTTCAGCGAAATGTCTGCATATTTTAGCCTATTGCCTATTGCGAACATGCCCAGAACAGAATAGGGACGCTAGGGTTCTCGTATGAGGGGACACGTGTCCCTCAGAACTGTTCTTCGGTCGCATGGGAAGCATGTAGCCCAGTTCAGGATACACCTACTGTAGGATGAGGGTTTGCCAGAGATGTTGATCTCACTGCCCAAATCTGGTTCGGCTCCATGTGTGTGTATCTGGGTTCCTGGATTCTTTCCTCCCCTTCACGTCCCTCCTCTTCCTCTGCATTACACGGCTTATAAATAGGATTTGGGGTATTATTGAGAGTGATGATGCCCAGGCAGACCTTCCCCGAACCACCATTAATCTGATTTAGGAGATGCCCTACTCTACAAGATAAACTGGTACACAGCCATCCACGACCAAACACCCAACAAACGTCATGGTTGGCTCCAGAACCCAAGGGGTCCTATAAGTGCAACCACTTGCAGCCACTGCATAAATGTAATACAGACAAAGACTGACTTCAACATTAATCTCTTCATTAACGTTACAACCTTGTTTGTTATCTATTGCCTAGAATGTCCCAGTTGCAAAGTCTTTTTTTTTTACATTGGAAGAACAATAAACAGTTTACAGGACAGGCTAGCAGAACACAAATATGCTGTTCACTCAGTTATAATGTAAACACAATTTGGACTCCTATAACAGAAACAGAATCGTAAAGGCAAGCCTTTTGAATCGACAATCTACAGGCTACTAAACATGCCTAAATGAGGACCTAGAATCTAGATTATACTGCTTTCTTGAAAACAGGGAAAGCATCTGTCATTTTAGATTTTTGCGTTTTGCTATTCAAAAATAGCAGATGTACAAGCTCACAGCGTGTCACTTCGTGCCGCGCTGCAAGCTTTTACATCTTCTATTTTTGAAAAAAAATGAAAAATCTTGAAAGTGCGAGAACTACCGATTTAGGCGACAGTTGTCGAATCGGCCTCAGGTCTTAATGGGTTAAAAGCTGAAACGTCTCAGAGTCTGTGTAAAACATCAACCTTTGTGCTCGGGGTGGCCCCTCAAGTGCTTGCGGACAGTATGGGTTAAGCATTCTCTGTGTATTCTTCTTTATGTATAATATATTGGACCAACAAGCGTATCACATATGCTGTCATCTCCTCTGATACTCTTTTGGCTGGTGTGTTGTTTTGTTTTTGTTTATTGTTTTTCCCCTTTTGTCCCCCCCCCCCCCTTTTTTTTTCTCCACTTTTTGCCTTCTTCATTTTACCTTTTTATTTAATGTCAAATGCAAAAATGTTTGTGAGGGGGTTGGGTGGGAGGGTTTGTGTTTGTTGTGTTTGTCTTTTGTGGGGTTTTTTTCTTCAGAAAACTAGACGGTTTGTTTTATGATCCTGTAAGCTGTGACAATACTTCTATAAAAATTATGTTAAAATAAAACATCAACCCCCCCCATCTCCCTCCATTTCTACTCCCTCTCCCATCACCCTTTCTTTTCCTCTTCTCTCTCTCTCTCTCCTCTCTTCATCGTTGCCCTCTTTCACTCCTCCTCCAGCCCCCCCCCCCTCCCCCCTCTGCCCTTCACCACCCAGTTGAAGAGCATGATGCTCAGCAGCTCCGTGGAGGTCCCCAGCCCGGGCGGGCTGAGCGGGCTGAGTGCGGCGGCCCGGAACGTGGTGCGCTCCTCCAGCATCTCGGGGGCCATGTACAACCTGGAGAAGAGCCCGACGAGCAACGGCAGCCCGGACACCGCCTCGCTGGCCGGCTTCAAGAAGAGGCGCTCCAGCCTCGGGGCCAAGATGGTCGCCATCGTGGGGCTGTCGCAATGGAGCAAGAGCACCCAGCAGCTCAACCAGCAAGGTCAGTCAGTCGGTGGGATTGTGGTTTTTTTCCAACGTGTTTGATGATGGTTTCTTGTTGCGCGGTGCCGGGGTCACTCGGGTGACTATCGTTGTACCGGTTTCTCTCTCTCGCTCTAGGCGTTTTAACATTGTTAAGTTTATTGCACAATGTCCTCAGGCTGTACTTCTACATGCTCTTGTTTACACACAGCTCTACTCCCCCCCCCCCCCCATGTTTACAACATACTGTAACAAAACCCTCCGTGAAGGTCAAGGCGACTTGTGCATTTAATGATACCTCTTTCTTTGAATGCTTTCCCCCTTCTTTCAAATTTCAAGTGCATTCTTAGGCTCAGGCTTTCACGTCCCTTTTGTCCGAACCCCCTGTCATCTTTCTCTTATTAGAAGAGACCATCAGCCTTCTCTCAACTGCGCCTCTCAACTTGCCCTTGCTTTACAAGAGGGGGATCCCTGATAGCTTTATGATGATTTAAACGCTCCTGGGCGTCCGTCCGGGTGGTTCCTGCCCACCGTCATGGAGATGGGGGTTTGAATCTACCACAGTCCATCCGGACGGGCGCTCCAACAAACACAATTGTCCATGTTTGTGGGTGGGTAGCTGGTTGGGGTGGGCGATCTCTGTCACTGCACTAGCAACTCCTACAAGTTGGTTAGGGCAGTGGTTCTCAACCTTTCCCAAATGAATCCTATTTGACCTGGGGACTACAGAGATCATGTGTACCGATTTGCGCGAAATTTGGATACAATCTGAAGGAGGTAATATTAAAAAATGCGTTTTACATAAGTCAGCCTCCTGGTGGCGCTATAAAAGGCAGATGTGAAAAATGCAAGGTTTTTCCTTGGCCTCTATGGAGTGTGCTTGGGGTTTTAACTGCAGATAGAATCTGTTATTCTTTCTCTCTCTCTTTTGTATGGCAGAAGTGCTTTCTAGCACATTTACTGAGGTAATTGATGTTATTACTAACCTGTATGGAACATCAGTCGTTCCATGCCATGACGTGTGTTGATATTAGCATAAGCCATTGTGAACTGTATTCAGCAATGTGTACTCATCAGTCTCCATTATATAACCGCCATTACATCTCTTATTGAACAAACTCCAAAGTAGCTCTGCCCTTGGCCTTTGTGTTGGATTGTTGTGTATTCTCTCTCCAAGTCCCGTTCAAGGGGGCTAAAATGCTATTGTGTGGGTATATTGAACTCAATAGCCTGTGGTGGCTAACATAGCAGCTACTAGCGAGGCTGGTGTCTGTATGTTGATAATAGTGGCAGTGTGCTCTAATATGTCTCCTGTGGGGTGTAATTACAGAGGCTGTGCAGCTGCAAAGAAAAGTATTTCTCACTTGGCTCCTCGATGGCAAACACAAGCCCACTCACTCTCAGTGGGGATATTGGAAAACATGCCGGCGTCCACACAGGAGAGAGAGAGAGAGAGAGAGAGAGAGGGAGGGAGAGAGAGAGAGGGAGGGAGAGAGAGAGAGAGAGAGAGAGAGAGAGAGAGAGGAGAGAGAGAGAGAGAGAGAGAGAGAGAGAGAGAGAGAGAGAGAGAGAGAGAGAGAGAGAGAGAGAGAGAGAGAGAGAGAGAGAGAGAGAGAGAGAGAGAGAGAGAGAGATGTAAGCTCATGGCGACGGCCTGGTTCTTCTAGTGCATTGTTCTTTGTTTCAGCTGCAAACACTTGCGACTCCGTCTCCCCAAATCCACTCGGGGGTTCTTATTCAGCACATTTCAGCCCTTTTTTAGGTCCTACAGTTTATGTGTGTGTGTGTGTGTGTGTGTGTGTGTGTGTGTGTGTGTGTGTTTTTTCCCCTGTTTGTAAACTTGAAATGCATGCATGATGAACATGTGTGAGCGCGCTCCTGTGTGTATGCACTGTATGAGTTGTCTCTGGTGAGTGGATCACTGGGCCGTAGTGTTCTGCTCTGAGTGCTGTCGGAGTGCTGTGAGTCAGACTGGTTCAGACTGAAGGGCTGCTTGTTGCTTTTTCAGGATGTTCTACCTCTGTCTGCAGCCCGTTCTCACCGGTCTGTGTGTTTTGTAGTGTGTGTGTGTGTGTGTGTGTGTGTGTGTGTGTGTGTGTGTGTGCCTGTGCCTGTGCCTGTGATGTGTTGTTTTTTGCATCCGCTTGAATGTGCATGTACTGTATGTTAGAGAGAGACAGAGACAGGTGGAGGGTTGGGTTTATTCCTGCTAATGAGTCTCTGTCAGCCGGGGTAGTTCTGAACCATGCTGGTGTCATACTGAACTTATCTGCCAATGTAGAACATTACAAACCCGACCCGAACCCATTTTGGTTTTTAAAATAATTAAATGTCAACTTCGTGTTGATTTTACTATTTCAAGATCCGGATCAGCGGATCCTGTCTGTATGTTCTTCCAGTGTTTCTCCTACAAGCATTCAGCAGCAGCCCCCGCTGCTGAAATATCATCGCCGCTGTCGAAGTTTCATGTAAATTATAATATATTGTATTTTTTAACGATGGAAGACAGCTCCGTCTTTTGTCTTTATAAACTGAAGTTATATTATTTTACGCTCTTAGTATGGACGCTTCATGACCAGTGACACACTTGTAAAGGTGTTTTTTTTTTTTTGCGGCGCAATTACATACAAAGTCAATACAAAGACGCAGCGTTACATCTCATTCGTTACATCGCATTCATTACATCAAGTGGCACGAAAGCGGCGAAGGGCGGATGGGGAGATGCAAACGAAGCGGCCTCTGTATCTTTGCTCCAGCTGGAAAAATCCAAGTGAAGCGACGTTTGCTCCCCCCCCCCCCCCCCCCCAATCGAGTTAAATATACGTACACTGAGGATTTTACAGTGTAGACCGGGGTCCCAGATATCAAATGGAGGTCCCTGGCCTAATGCATGTGAAATTGGGGGTCCTTGAAATAATAAAGGTTGTGAATCTCTGGCTTAGACTGATAGAAGCTGACGGCAGACTGGTTACATATTGGGGAAGAAGAGTGCGTCTTGTTTTGCAGGAGAGGATGATGAAAAAGTGGGAAATGAGCAGTTAAAAAAAGAATGGGCGCTTTGCTTGCTACGTCCATCCCATGCCAGCTCTGACATAGTGGCCATATGGCCAATGAATAGCACAACACATGTACACAGATATGTACACAAGCATGCAAACACACATATAAACATTCATACATACATACGTACGTACGTACGTACGTACATACATACATACATACATACATACATACGTACGTACGTACGTATGTATGTATGTATGTATGTTTACGTACGTACACACACACACACACACACACACACACACACACACACACACACACACACACATACATACATACATACATACATACATACATACATATACTTACACGCACGCACGCACGCACGCACGCACGCACGCACGCACGCACGCACGCATGCACGAGTGTACTGGACTTTGAAGCCCAGTACAATTATCTTTTGTATTTTATGCTGTAGTCTTGCCGACATGCCACTACTATACCTGTATGACAAATAAAAATGTCTTGATTCTTCTCGACAAAAAAAGAAGCATCCTTTTTAGTGATGACTGACACACACACACGCACGCTCGCTCGCTCGCTCGCTCACTCACTCACTCACTCACTCACTCACTCACTCACTCCCTCACTCAAAAAAGTGCATGCATGGCACATGTACACACACTAACATACCGATACCCATTGTTTAATGATCCCATTGTTTAGTGATGGTTGATGAATCTAGAATCTAGATCCTCTAGTAAACAATGTGCATCACACACACACACACACACACACACACGCGCACACACACACACACACACACACACACACACACACACACACACACACACACACACACACACACACACACACACACACACACACACAGCATGCACGTCCGCACGCAAGCTCATGCACACACATACATGCCTGCACACACACACACACACACACACACACACACACACACACACACACACACACACACACACACACACACACACACACACACACACACACACACACACACACACACACACAAATGCATTAATGCACACGGAGAGAGCTTGGCGCATTCAAGCTCAGCTGACACTTGTCTAACGCAGGCAGAGATGTCGATATGTTCACCAGAGGGCCTTTAATGTCTCTCTGCTCCTCATGATGAAGGGAGCACAATGGAGGAGAACGGGGCTGGAGGGAGGTCCAGGGGAGGAGGTGTGTGAGGAGGAGGGGAGGAATGGGCTGAGGGAGGAGGCTGTCTAAATTTAGATGTTCTCAGCTGGCAGAACAACACAGAGCTGGCTGGCACAAAATCACAGTATCATCCTCTCCTCTCCTCTCCTCTCCTCTCCTCTCCTCTCCTCTCCTCTCCTCTCCTCTCCTCCTGTTGTCCCCACCCACCTCTTTTCCTTCTCTTTTCCTTTTAGCAGCCTTTCCTCCTCTCATCTCCTCTCCCCTCGTCCTCACCTTCACCTTCATCTTTGACTTTCCTCGCTTCTCAGTCTTGAACTTGCTCTTATTTAACTACTTCTATAACTGTGGCCAAATATCATTTTGGGAGTCCTTGACATGAAAAAGTTGGAGCACCACTGATATATATATATAGCAACATAAGTTTTTTCAAAAAACTGTTAGGATTTAGAAGACATTTGTAGATGCGTTCCCAGATTGAATGGATTAAGCGGATTGCAGGCCCAAATGAATTGGCCCCGGGTAGTGCCATCGAATCCAATCTCACTCCGGTATCCTGGGTGTGGTTGTCCCGAGTTGCTAACGAGATTACATTACTCTTACCAAGAATAGGGCATTTTTGCCGATCTACTAGGTTAATCCTCTCTAAGCTACGGTATTCCTGGAGACAAAACAAAGCTGTTTACTGAGTGTGGGTTCCAGTCACGTTTGGACGGAGAGAAAGTGATCTCCCCCTAATCTGTTCTTTTCTCAACGGATTTTTACGCCAGCCAGAGGCAAAAAAAGAAGGTCCCAGGTGAACTGCCCGAGACAGACAGGCGGGCTCGAACTATTCAGAAACAGACAGACAGTCCGAGAAGCAGATGGACGACAGACGGACGACGTGCAGCCAGCTACTGTAGATGAGACAAAAATATAGACCATAACACTGACTGGTGGACATACTAAAAGCCTCATTTCTATACTCTGTCCTACGACCATGTCAAAAATGCCAAGTTTAACGAATGCGTCATTCTTTCTGACAAAAGAAGGCAGCGCTGCACTGTTCCAGTCGCTCACTCAACAGATGCTAGGAGGTAGGTACAATATACAACAAGTCTAGCTTATTTTTTTAAATCTGGGGTCTCATGAAGACCTAAGATTCGACATCTATTGGTCATTTGTTTGCCTTGCTCAGTTTTTTTTAACCCATTCAATCCGGGAATGCATCTACGAATGTCTTCTAAACCCTAACAGTTTTCTGAAAAAACGATGTTGTTATATCAGTGGTGCTCAAACTTTTTTTACATCAAGGACCCCCAAAATTATATGTATTTGGCCGCGGACCCTCCATCTCAAAATATTTTGCTCCAGGGACCCCCAGAAGCAAATATTTGAGTTACAAATGTTCGCTTTAAAAATATATATATTCAAAGATTTTCCAAAAAAAATCTATATTTAAAAAAAAATAGCAGATCTACAAGCTCATAGCGCGGATGAGCTTGTATATCTGCTATTTTTGAATAGCCCAAAGAAATAAAAAAAATGACACAGGTGCGTTCCCGTTCTTGAATGCCAGTCGCGTAGATCTACGCGAACCTATTTAAAGCCGCAGCGTGCCAGTCGCGTAGATCTACGCGAACCGCCGATTCCCATTGAAATTGCCCCAGGTGCACTTTCCGAATTTTTTTGATCCATTTCCGTTTCCGGTTTCCGGTCGGAAACAGAATTATTCGGGTTCCGGTTTTTTCGATCGTATCCGGTCCTGTCTGGGATCCTGTTTAAAACTCGATTTTCTCGGTTGTTGTTTTTCTCCTCGCTGATCACTGTTTAGCGTTGATCGGCTGTATCTTCAAGATGGCGGCTCGCATTTGGAAACTGTTTTCGCTGGCCGTTTCTCACGGATCCGCTGTGTGTTTAGAACCAAATGAACGCGCACTTTTAACTTATTTAGCGAGGTCTGTGGCGACATGAAAAAAACAAAAAAACAACAATAAAACGCTGGCACTGGTGAGTACATTATGAGATTAAACTCTGGCATGGAATGTGTTAATGGGTTAAAATCAAGCAAACATCTTTTTTTCTGCATAACGTTTTCTTTTTCTTTTTGAGGCATAAGAGACAGACAGACAGAATTGGAGCAGCCAGGAGGACAACACAGACAGTCTTCCTGCTAGGTCAATGTTTATTTAGCCTTTGATGTTGCGAAGTTCTTGTTTTGTTCATGCCTCAGTGGTCAATACCAGCCCAGTCAGGTTGTCTGTCAGCGGACCATGTTCCCGGTGACATGCGTGTGGTTTGGCTCATGCAGCGGGGTCAGGTCTTAGAGCAGCCGGTAATTATCTATCAGTCCCAGGTTGAAACGCTCCGCTGAACACAGAGGAGTGAGAGGGGGAAAGTGTGCAAGAGAGAAAGAGAGACGGGGTGAAAGAGAGAGATGGAGAGAGGAGGAACAGGCAAACGTATAGGCAGAGAGAATGACGGAGAGTCAGATAGAGAGAGAGAGAGAGAGACGGAAGCGAGGTATGGAGAAGGAGAGTGTGGGGATTTATAGCTGCAGCATGCTTCTTTTCGAAAGGAACAAAATGATGCTGCAGAGAAAACGAAAAACAAATGTGCAAACAAGTGCACTTCTTGCACCTCCCAAGACTCTCTAGATAGCTGATCATCACCATAGAAGACACCAATACAAACTTTGTGTGTGATTGATTGGTCATAAAATACAAGGTGCTTGTGATTTATTTGGTTTTATTTCAACATACCATCATGAGCAGTTTTAAAGAAAGGTTTTGTTTGCTTATAGGAGGCGCCATCACCTCTATAATCCCTCTCTGAGAGACCACAAACACAACCAGAAGCCGTTTAATTCACGGCGAGAGATAGGCGAGCTTTGTCCTCTGTGTCTGTCGCCAGAAACGGCAAAATCTCGCCCCAAAAGCGAGTCGGAGGAACTAAGAGTGAAGATCCAGATGGCAAGAAAAAAATCACCCTTCCAGCACTCGTATACAGTGGGCGGGGTCTTATGTTCAGCACTCAAAAGTGGAGTATAAAACTATTTAATCCACAGAGAACTTGTAGCTGGCAAGCCGAGAGAAATGCGACTTCTTTTTAAGTACGCTGCCAGTTTTACTTGGGAAGTAGAGGTGAAGAACCTGGAGGCCAATAGTGAATGCATAGTCTACAGAAGAGAGAGAGAGAGTAGTGGCGGGCGGTGGTGCCAAATGAAGTGGAACTGATAGAGACACAAACAAACACATAAACAAACAGAAAAGGCAAAGCGGACACAGAGGAGAGGAGAGTCTGTCAGAGAGCATCAAAGCATTAACCCATGAAGACCGGAACGGGAAAGCATCTGTGTGTCATTTTAGATTTCTTTGGGCTATTCAAAAATAGCAGATCTACCAGCTCGTAGCGCGGCACTCGAGCTGCTATTTTTGAAAAATCGTGAAAATGTGTGCAAATCTTTGAATATATATTGTTTTAAGCGATCATTTTTAACTAAAATCTTTGCTTCTGGGGATTCTATAAATATCTTCTAAATCCTAACTTTTTTTTTTAAACGCATGTTGCTATATATCAGTGGTTCTCAAACTTTTTCATGTCTAGGACCCCCAAAATTATATGTATTTGACCGCGGACCCCCATCTCAAAACATTTAGTTCCAGGGACCCCCACCAGAAGATTTTTCTAAAATAGCAGATCTACAAGCTCGTAGCGCGGCACTCGGTGCCACGCTATGAGCTTGTAGATCTGCTATTTTCAAATCTAAAATGACACAAACGCGTTCCCGGTTTAAATGGGTTAAGGGCCAGTGTTGTTATGGTGTTGCTATTGTGGCAGTGTATCTGCGGGGCGTGTTCTGCCCATGCTAAATTGGTGAATTGGCTCCAGTCAATTTGTTGCTACTGGCAACGGCTCGCCTGAGATTTTTCCAGAGCGTTTCTCGCCAACTCCTGGCTGCTTTGCAGTCGCACAGGGCAACAACACATATTTCACTTACTGTATTTGAAAATATTAGTGTTAGTCAAAACTGTGTCAAAATATTAGGGGCTTAATTAATCGGTTAGATGTTATTAGTTGATTAGTATTTTCTAAATACTTTGTTTCCAATGCTTAATGAGTTATTTCATGAAAAATGATGCACACATCTCTTGTAAACTGTACATACTGTATATCTCTTTCATTCTGTGTGTTTCATTCTATGTGTCGGCTGACAATGTGTCTTCTAAATCAAAGCGCCAAAATATATATTTTGGGCACTCCTCTTTTGTAAATGAAAAAAAAACAAAAAAAACATTGGTCATCCTCTCATCTTATCTGCCAATGATAGCCTTGAGCAGTGGTTCTCAGCCAGTGGTCCGGGGACCACCAGTGGTCCTTGAGGGAGTTCTAGGTGGTCCCCAGCTTAGCTACAGTAAATGATGGAGAGTTGGTAACCAAATGGACCCTTATTAGATCTTTAACTCTTGAGAGCACAAAATGAAACCAAATGGACCCTTACGGGTCCATTTGGTTTCATTTTACGCTCTCAAGAGTTAAATTATTATTAAACATCTGCATTACTTAACTCTCTCAGTGCCAAGCTACGAGTTATCCCGAGTTTTTTCTGAATGCCCTCAGTGCCAACTACGAGTTATCCCGAGTGAAAAATAAATAAATATATATATATATATATATATTATTTTTATTTTTTTGGGGAAAATAATTTTCAGAACCCAAGATATCGTGATCCGAAGATTTGCTGCTCCATTCACTTCTTGTTTAACTTATTATTATTATTTTGTTTTATTAAAAAAAAAATGCTGGCACAGTATGAACATATTTTTTTTATTTCATTGGCACTGAGAGAGTTAATCAAATAATTGTTATTTTGATCAACGTTTGCCTGTCATCTCTCCTATGCTACCCAGGGGCGGACTTACCATTGGGCTAGGGTGGGCTGCAGCCCACGGGCCTCCAACTGGGGGGGCCTCCAATTTGTTTGGTAAAAAAAAAAATATATATATATATTAATATATATATATATATATATATTTTTTTTTTTATGCCAAAAACCAAAAACTGGAAAAAAAAACGAACCCAATCCGCCCAGAACCGCGAAAAAAACGAACCCAATCCGCCCAGAACCGCAAAAAAAAATCGGCGCGCGCGCGAAAAGGGGGCAAGCATGCACGCGCGCGCGCGCCAGGGGGGCCTCGAAAATTACTCTAGCCCACGGGCCTCAACTCCTATAAATCCGGCCCTGCTTGCTACCACATCAATACAGCGTGGAATTGTGGACAAAATATCATCCAAGGACAACAAAATATCCTAAGCTTTGGTGGTTCCGTGGCTCAAATGCCGAGTAAATAATGGACCTTGACATGAAAAGGGTTGAAAGCCACTGGCCTTGAGCAAAACGTCACTCACACCTGTTGTATAACTCTCTGTTTATTATGTAGCCTAATGAGATATACTCATATCGTGTTGAACCCTGGCTTTGATTTATGTAGGGGAAGAGCCAGAGACGGGCAAACGTGCTTCTTCGCTGTATGGTTTAACTTTTCAATTACTGTATCCTCCCATTTCTACCTACCTACCGCTGTGCTATTGCCTCATTATTCTGTGTTATGTATCAGGTGGTGTTCAGGGGTGGTATTTTGGTTCCTTTTTGGTTCTATTTATCACCTGCTATTAATAGTATCGGTGGGGAGAGAAAACACGCTTGCTCTCGCACTTGCTCGTGCACACACACACGGTCGTCCAGGTTTAAATTGGTGAGTCACTCCATCAGTGAAAACAGTCTTATTTCCAGAGCAGGTTTATTTATGAGTTAAGAAACCGCAGAGTCTGACAAACACACTCACTTTGAAACAAGCAGATGACGTTCAGTACGCTGGAGATGAATTCAAAGAGACCACTTATTAGAGTACAGTGTGTGTGTGTGTGTGTGTGTGTGTGTGTGTGTGTGTGTGTGTGCGTGTGCGTGTAATTACATCAACCAGCTGCAGTTTTTATGCACATTTAGTGGAAACACTTGCGTGCTTGCACGTGCATCTGAGTGTTTGATTCCTTGTGTCTTTGTCTATAGATATGTACTGTATGTTGTGAATTTACAGGCAGTAACACGACAAGTTCTAACGTTTATTACACACAGACAATATATACAGTAAAGCAACTTAATTTTTCAAAAATTATTTAAAATTGCAGATCGACACGCTCACAACGTGTCAAATCGCAACGCGTTGGCCTAATTGTGCACAACTTGTAGATCTGCTATTTTTCGCCTTTTTTGAAAATATTTGAAAATGCATAAAAAAAATCAACATGGAAACGATTATGCAAAATAATTGCGATTATCTCAAATAATAGCGATCAGGCGATTATGTAATAATTGTGACAGGCCAAATTGTGCACAGGCATCAGTCTGTCTGATATGTCCAGAGATGGCCATGGCGTCAAGTGTATCAGTGGGCACTCACGCATGAGAGTGGATCAACACATGTATTTACCGGGTCAAGCAGATAAATGTCAGTCCTAATCACAACTATATATACAGTTTATACATATACTGTATGTGCGTGTGTGCGTACGTGTGTTTGTGGATCATCGGTCATTCCAATTCAAAAGCGTCAACCCAAGCCCCTCTAGCTTATTGTGTGTGTGTGTGTGTGTGTGTGTGTGTGTGTGTGTGTGCGTGTGCGTGTGCGTGTGCGTGTGCGTGTGTGTGTGTGCTGTGTGTGTGTGTCCTGTGTCCTGTGTTGGGCTGACGGACATTCTACATTCATACTCAGTTCTCCTCTTTCTGCTCCATTTAGCACCGGGTCCATTCACCACTCATCCTCCACTCACCTCCCCTTTTCTTGTCTCCTTTAAATCTTCGTTTCATCACACTGTCTCACGTGTGACCTCTGCTATTCTTTGTGTGCGAAGGGGGAGAAATAGACTGAGAGAGGGTGGAGAGAAAGAGGCAAAACGTTACAGCGTAATCACTGTGAGAATGAACCGAACAACGTGGGTTTGTTTTGCCGTGTATAAGTTAGCTGCCCGGAGCCAACTTTAGAATAACAATCATCATGGTCAATTAAATGCCTTGTCTTATGTCAAATAGGGAAAATAGCCGATCCACAAGCTCACGTCTTGCAACGCGACACGTTATTAGCTTGTCGATTTTTTTTAGCCAAAGACATTTGGTGTTGAGGGGAAAAAAGGAAGTATAGAGCCCTGGGGAACCCGGTCACTTAGGGCTTAACCCATTCAATCCGGGAACGCATCTGTGTCATTTTACAAATGTTCGCTTAACCCATTAAGACCTGGAACGGTGTCATTTTTAGATTTGAGCTAAAAAGCATTATTTTACACTTTGGGCTATTAAAAAATAGCAGATATACAAGCTCATAGCGCGGCACCGAGTGCCGCGCTACGAGCTTGTAGATCTGCTATTTTTGAAAAATCGTGAAATTGTGTGCAAATCTTTGAATATATATATTTTTAAAGCGAACATTTTTAACTCAAATCGTTGCTTCTGGGGGGTCCCTGGAACAACATATTTAGATGGGGGTCCGCGGCCAAATACATATAATTTTGGGGGTCCTTGACATGAAAAAGTTTGAGCACCTCTGATATAGAAACATACGTTTTTCAGAATATTTAGGAGACATGTAGAATCGGCTTCAGGTCTTAAAGGGTTAAAAGAATATATGTTCAAAGATTTGCACAAATTTTCACGTTTTTTATATCTTTTAATAGCCAAAGACATCTAAAATGACAGAGATGCTTTCCCGAACGACTGTAATGGTGGTCTGGCATGTTTAGCCCACTTTGCATGACTTTAGTACTGTGGTTTGTTTGATGTTCAAGGAAACCAGTGGAGTCTGTTCATTTCTGTGCGGTGAGAAAATCAGCTTACAGAGACTTCAGAAAAGGTGTCAAGTCACGATTTGTTTTCAATTGAAACTTTTGTCTGTTAAAATTCTGTTTGCTTGAAAATCGTTTATTTCCAGTAGCAACACGGTCGTATGATGGAGTATGAATTTGCCTTAAATCTGTCCGTAGAGCCGTGCTGATGCAAGGAGAAAAAGATGAAGCTGGCCTTATAAAAAATAAACCGATTTCATGGCATCAGACCAAGTGATGACACACCGTGTGTGTGTGTGTGTGTGTGTGTGTGTGTGTGTGTGTGTGTGTGTGTGTGTGTGTGTGTGTGTGTGTGTGTGTGTGTGTGTGTGTGGCCTTGTATTACTACAAGTATTGTAGAATTTGCAATACAGACATTGTTAGGACCATTTTCCTGTTCCTCTCAAGATATGAATGTGTAGGTGTACCATGTGTGCGTTTGTGTATGTGTGCGTTTGTGTGCACGTCACGTGTGGGTGTATCTTGAACGAAACAGCAGCGTGCAGGGTGACTCAGGTCAGGAGAGGGCATGTTGGGTTACAAGTTCCTGTTACTATCTCACACACACACACACACACACACACACACACACACGCACGCACACGTGCATGCACTATACTACTACTGCTGCTGTTTACTCCTTTATCCTCCATCCCTCCCTCCCTTCCTCCTCTCTTTCTCTCTCTCGCACACCCTCTGTCACTCTGGGGTTCATCAAAGCCATACACATCTCCTCAAGGACACACTTCAGGCCTACAAACATGTGTGCACGGCCACACACACACACACACACACACACACGCACACACGCACACACACACACACACACACACACACACACACACACACACACACACACACACACACACACACACACACACACACACACACACACACACACACACACACACACACACACACACACACACACACACACACATGCATACATTGCATGTTAACATATAGACGTGTGAAAACACGCAAACACTTACACAGACACACAATGCTGTGTTTCAACAGTAGAAATGCAGTGTCTGTGTGGTATGCAGGAGCTGGCTCTAAACAATAAATACACATTCACATCACACACAATTTAGACAGCAATCAATTGCACACAAGTAGAGTTGATTCAGACAGGGGATGCAGCAGCAGCCGCTGAGAGCTGTCTGCCATTTCATATTGAACGCACTATAAGTAGGATAAATGCATTAGCCAATTACTTATTTCGATCAAACCCTCCTTTTGACAAGCAATATTTATTAATCCTTCACTGGACTTCTTCAACCGTTTGTGTTTGCTGCGCCCCCTATGGGTAGAAGTGAAAGCGGTCTTGGAGGTGAACTCTATATAGGCCCCTCACATGGATTAAAGTTCTCAGTCTCAATTTGGATTCCATAGAAGCCAAGCATGTCTTCTATGAAAGCATGTTGCGCACCGAAAATAGCAGACCTACAAGCTCACAACACGTTGCGCTGCGACGTGTTGTGAGCTTGTAGATCGGCTACTTTCGGTTATTAGTTATTTTAAGATGAAAGAGTATTCGAAGTGATCAAACTAGCAATAGCGTACATATGTTTAGGAGTATCTTCCATAAACACGAATGGTCTCAGAAATGTCTAAAGAGCAAAGGTTGATACCTCAAATCTGTGATTTCTTCTACTAATTTAGTTGGCTGTAGGTCGAACGGCAGCAACATGGGTTTAGAATGAATGATGATACTTAAACATCATAATTAAACTTTCAGTCGTGAGTTTTTATTTTTGCTTTATTCCATGCCCTCAACATGTGTGGTATGGTGCGTTTATTATATAGGGCGTTTTTTGTAAGCTATACAAATATGTGAGGGCAAATACAGGCAAATGGTATGAATTATCAAACCCCTGCTTGACGGTCATTGTCACTCACGAGACCATTTGTGCCTAATTTGGTGGGCAAAATAATGACCTTTGTTGCACCCACTTACTATGGGTCTACTACGTGATATTGCTTTTGGTCCCTCGGTGTGTGATTTACGTCGCAGCGTTCATGATTTGTGGCATTATTTTGCAAAACAGACTTTACAAGGCTGACCTTATAGTACCCCGGAATGTAAGCAACACAGCTGAAGCTAACACACATAATAATGGGTGTGGGTGTGTTAGATGTGGGTGTGCCAGTGTAAGCAAGCATTGACGATACTATTATTGACTGCTGTCTATGCTTGACATGAACACCCATCGCGCGGGGCACATCTAAATCTAACACACCCGTTAATCATCTCATTAGGTGCAGATGCTCTGCTTCATAGCCTGACATGTTTTTCTGATAGTTTATTCAACTCAAAACACACACACACCCACACACACACACACACACACACACATACACACACACACACACACACACACACACACACACACACACACACACACACACACACACACACACACACACACACACACACACACACACACACACACACACACACACACAGACACACACACACACACACACACACACACACAGAGAGAGAGAGAGAAGCATCCTGAAGCATCCTGCTTCATTGCCCTGAACAACTCCAAGGCGAGCTCATTAAGGATCCTCTGTGTGCCCGTCTCCATCACCATGACAACCACAGACACCGGCATCATCCCCATTGGCCATGGAAATACAGAGAGAGCAAACAAAAACACTTGATATGATGATGGCTGTGGGGGGAGGCAGATTTCACAAGAGTGCTGAACACTTGAAAAGAGCAACTGAGAGCATTTTTTATCATTTAACTTTGTCTTTTATAATTGTAATTGTGATTTGGCAACACATGCTAATAAAGCTAATTGGATTGAATTGAATAGAGAGAGAGAGAGAGAGAGAGAGAGAGTAATAGACAACAAAAGACAGAAACACAGACCGATAGAGATAGAAAGGAGAGGCAGAGAGAGGTGAATGAGAACGTTATGCCCGATTTATACTCCATTGCGCGGCATGTCGCGCACCCTAAAATAGCCAATTTACAAGCTCACAGCGTATATATCGCGCTGTGACACGTTGTGAGCTTGCAAATCGTCTATTCTCGGTGTGCAACACCACCAGCGTGCAGCGAAGTCTAAAGCACCCTTTAGGAGATGAGTGAGGAGGGAGATGAGAATGACGGGGCCCAGCGTTGCTACTGCTGCCTATTTATAATCCTGCTCTCAAGAATATATCCTGTGTGTGTGTGTGTGTGTGTGTGTGTGTGTGTGTGTGTGTGTGTGTGTGTGTGTGTGTGTGTGTGTGTGTGTGTGTGTGTGTGTGTGTGTGTGTGTGTGTGTGTGTGTGTGTGTGTGTGTGTGTGTGTGTGTGTGTGTGTGCGCGCACGCTCGCATTACTATACTTGTGAGAAGTAGAATTTGAGAGACCATCGTTGTGAGGACAATCTTCCTGGCGCTCACAAGAGAAATGGTTGTTTTTCGTTAAAAAAAAGAAAGAAAAGGGGGTCCGGGCGGCTGGCGTAGCGGTCCGGGCACCTATGCTGCTAATGCAGTCTGACAGCGCGTCGCGGGTTCGACTCCCAATCCCGACGACCTTTGCTGCGTGTCACTCCTCATCTCCTGTCAGTCTACTGTATTCTATCAATAAAGGCAGAAAAAGCCAAAAACATATATTTTGAGAAGGCTTACAATTAGGAATAGATGCAGGTTGAGGGGTTAGGCTTAGAGATATGCCTTTGCGTCGCATTACATATGCGTTGTGAGCTTGTAAATCGGCTAATTTTGGCTTTAGGTTTAGGGGTACAAACAGCAAACATTTGTAAAAATGGCATCAATAAACTGGGCATCCTAAAATGTTGAAGTCCTCACAAGTATAGTAATACAAACGTGTGTGTGCGTGTGTGTCTGTGTGTGTGTGTGTGTGTGTGTGTGTGTCTGAGTGGCTAGCACCACACTCATCACAAACGCCATGCTCTCTCTCCGGCTGCCATGACAACGTCTAGCCTCAACCCAGACAAAGCCACCTGAGACGGCCGGCACCATAGAGACAGCCTCATCCCATCATCCATCCCTTCAGCTGGCTGGAACTACATCCAACTATTCAGCCAGACAACTATTCCACTGTCTTCTAATGCTAGACAGAGTCTGGAACTATACCTCCTTAAAGCAGAGAAAGGAAGGTGTCATCTTTCCATTTCTGATGAGCAGCAAGCTATACGAGCTTTGTTTATTTTGTATTTATATTAGGAGAAATTTGCGCGACTGTAAAGACCAAACGGAAGCAAGGTAGGAGGTGTCACATCCGCTTTACTCACAGATCATTTTCAGAACCTCCGTGGCACTAGGGTTGTGATCCTTTACGATTTTAACGATTCCGGTTCCTTAACGAGTCCCTCTTTAACGGTTCGATTTCCCTTTAACGGCCCCCTTTAATTTATAGCCTGGCATGGCCAGAATAATATCACCTCGTTGATATTAGTCTGGAATCTCTGTATTGGACCGTGCATTTCCAAGGGGCGGATTGAAAAGAATGCCTCTGGTGATAAACCCGCCCCATATTTGCATACTGGGCCCTGATTGGTCCCTCAGAACTTTGGAGGGAGTGAAATCCGATCACAGCTGAGTGGTGCCAGACCAAATCTGCAGAGGGCACATTTTTTTTTGCAATGGCAGATATGTCTGTTTTCCAGGATATTTAATATATACCTCACTGGTTCTTAAAGTAAGGTACAGGGACGTCTCTGGGTGACTTGGGGGAGGGGGTACCAAATGGACCGTTATGCGTGTGTAACTCTTGACAGTGTAAATGGAACCGAGTGGACATTCACAGGGTCCACTCTCAGAATTATGGTTGTCCTTGAAATTAAAAGGTTTGAGAACCAGTGGTTTTGTAAGCAGACATGAATTCCACACACCAGCTCTGACAGTGTGATAAACCGGTTCCCGGAAAACGGTTTCAAATGTGATAGAGCCCGATTCCGGTTCCTCAATGTTGGATCGTTTCCTCCGGTTCCGGATCCCGACCCTATACGACACTCTTGATACATACACTGATTAAGTAAATGAAAATATATATTGAAAAAAACAACAACAACAACAACATTGTAAATCGGCTATTTTCAGGGATTTAGCGTAGAATATCGAAAAAAGAGCGGGGCAAGTACAGTGTAACTCAGGTCCGTTTTTTACAAGGGTCAAAGTGGTTAACCACTTAAACCCCATGGTTGAGCGGAGTCCCTCAGGGCTCTATACTAGTGTGTTTTCTGTTTTCTGTTACTGTGGGGAAAGCTTTCGCGGGAAAATAGCCGATCGACAAGCTGTGAAGCGTTGTGTGAGCTTGTCGATCTGCTATTTTCCTGCGAAAGCTTTTCCCCCACAATTTTGGGATGCTGGGTTCTAAGTGGTTAAGTAAGGATTCAGTGGGGGTTCGGTTCGGTGTTTGCACACTCGTTCCTCATTAGCCCGCCACGCCTCTCTCATCACGCGGTTATGAAGTGGTGATCTCTTCTTCCTTCCTATTCAATCCCCTCCTCCTCCTCCTCCTCCTCTTCCACATCTGCTGCGCTCTCTCTCTCTCCCTCCATCCCGTTTCCATGGCGATACTGTCTGCATTGCACCAAGAGCAGCGACCAGCATGTTCATTCGTTTGTAAGCCTTACCCCATCCTACCCCCCCCCCCCACTCCTCCCCCCCGCTCTCTCTTCTCCTGCTTCTCCCTTTTGCTTGAGTCTTCCTCTGTTTACTCACTTTGTCCTCTATTGAGGTCTTGCCCTTAATACCCCCCCCCCGCTCTCTCTCTCTCTCTCTCCCTCTCTGTCTGTTGCTCTTTTACATCTCTCCCCCGTGTGTGTGTGTGTGTGTGTGTGTGTGTGTGTGTGTGTGTGTGTGTGTGTGTGTGTGTGTGTGTGTGTGTGTGTGTGTGTGTGTGTGTGTGTGTGTGTGTGTGTGTGTGTGTGTGTGTCTCTCTCTCACTTTGGTTCACTTCTCACCTCTTTCCTCCACAACAAAACATCATCCGTACGTCCTTCTTTCCATTCATCCATCCATCCATCCGTGCTTCCGTCCGTCTGTCCGTCCCGTCCCCCCATGACCCTATTTAAAGGAGAATTTTGGACTAAAGTTTTCTTACCTTTTCTATGACGTTATGATATCTTAGGATGAATGGTACAGTAGAAAAATGTCATAACTCCACCCCTGAGCCGCCACAGCTTAAAAGGTGCGCGGATAGGCCTTAGGTTAGATCACATATTTTAATAGCTTCTTTTTTTTTTTGAGATCTGACGTTCATAGTGACAGAACACTGTCCCAAAAAAAACAAAAACAAGTCTCGCTAGATGAGATTGAAATCTCGAGATTGAAATCTCGTCTAGCGAGACTTTTTTTTGGTTGCATAGTGTTCTGTCACTATGAACGTCATAAGCTGTGGCGGCTCAGGGGTGGAGTTATGACATTTTTCTACTGTACCATTCATCCTAAGATATCATAACGTCATAGAAAAGGTAAGAAAACTTTAGTCCAAAATTCTCCTTTAAGCTTCCTAGAATCCTTTGTTTTTAACTTGAATCCTATCTCCTGTCTCATTTGGCCCGTGTCTATCTCTATGGACCGCTGTTTACTTTCTCCTGGCTCCATCTCTTCTTTTTTTAATGAGCTACCGTAGCTCCTTTTTCTGCTCAGCTTTGATGTTTAGCAACCTGTTGTGTAAGGTGTAATAAAAACATATCGTCACATCATCGGCGACACTTACTTTTAATGAAATGGAAAAGAGAAAACCTGTGTTTCAATGGATTCAACGTAGTTATTATTTTAGCCACAAGCTCTTGTTTATACTTCTCATTGATTCATTATTTATAAAAACCCACAGAGAGGTTTAACCACTTTCAACCTGCCATTACAGGTGAACATTTTTCAAAAGCGGAATCAATAATGGCCGAAAATAGCAGATCGACACGCTCATGTGTTGCACGTTGTGAGCTTGAAATTCGTCTATTATATCCGTTGTGAGCGTGAAATTCAGCTGTTATACATGTACCCTACTTTTGAGCAATACTGTTACTGTCAAACGATGAAGTATAAAATAGGGCATTCATTTGTGAAAAAGAAAAAAAAAACATTTCTGCCCGACAGCGATGATGTGATAGATACTTTCCATCCCCAATTCATGTATCCCAGGCGTGTGTGTGTTAGGGGTGGGACGATATGGGTACCTCACGATACGATATATATCACGATATTAGGCCCACGATAACAATATATATCACGATATTTGACGATGTTCGATATATTGCGATATCACGATATTTGATATATATTGCAAGAAATTTCACCAACGATATATCACGATATCTGAAAATATCAATATATCGCGATATCACGATATATTGCATGAAAATTCACCAACGATATATCACGATAGTCCTTGTATTCAATTCATAAACACATAAAATAGCACCAAACAGTTCAAAATCATCATTACACAAATACAGAGTAGGAAAAACAACGTATCGCAAAAAAATAATAATAATAATATCGATATTTTTCGGCAGTATATCGATTATTTATCGCGGGAGAAAGTATCGCGATATATCGATATATCGTCCCACCCCTAGTGTGTGTGTAGTATACAGTATATATATATAGATATAGATATAGATAGAAATATCTATATATATAGTTTTGACGCCATTCTAAGCAAAGGGCGTTTGACAACAGCCTTGCATAAGTGGCTGTGTTCTGCTGTGCTAGAAGAGGGGTTTCTTTGAGTGTCAATTAACCCATTAAGACCGGAGGCAAATTATACTAATATCTTCTAAATCCTGACAGTTTTCTGAAAAAACCTACGTTGCTATAATCAGTGGTTCTCAAACTTTTTCACGTCAAGGACCCCCAAAATTATACGTATTTGGCCGCGGACTCCCCCATCTGAAATTTATTTTGTTCCAGGGACCCCCAGAAGTCAAAGCTTTGAGTTACAAATGTTTGCTTTGAAAATATATAATTGCACAAAATGTCACGATTAAAAAAAAAAAAAATAGCAGATCTACAAGCTCATAGTGCGGCTTGTATATCTGCAATTTTTTGAATAGCCAAAGTATGAAATAAAGTGGTTAAAATAATGCCACAGATGCTTTCCCGGTTTTAAGGGGTTAAAATAGTTTCTGTTGGCTTCCATGCGATGAGTAATACCTCGTCCCTGGAGGAACACTCAACAGAGACGCAGACCGTGTGTCCGCACACACATACTGTAGATGCCGGTGGTGGAAAGTAACTAATTACATTAACTCATGTACTGTACTTAAGTAAACTTTTGAGGTATTTTTTTTTACTTTACTGGAGTATTTCCAATTTTCTCTGCTTTTAATTCTACTCCACTACATTTCAGAGACAAATATTGTACTTTTTACTCCACTACAATTATTAGTTTTTTTTTTGTTACTAGATACTTTGTAGATTTTGATTATTATTACAAAACACATTAACCACATTAACCACTTCATTCGCATATATGTTTTGGCCATTTGAAAATAGCAGATCTACAAGCTCACAATGCGTCGCGATGCGACGCATTGTGAGCTTGTAGATCTGCTATTTTCAAAAGATTTTTATACATTTTATACATTTGAAAACTTGTGAAATGGGACATTTTGCATGATGTGTACTCTCTACCTTTGGTACTCTAGTACATTTTGATACCAATACTTTTACTCAAGTAAATTTTGAATTCCGGGCTTTTACTTACATAACAGAGTATTTATACCTTGCAGTATTGATACTTTTACTTAAGTAAAACAATTTTAGTACTTTTTCCACCACTGGTAGATACACACAATTTTGTCTAGCGTGTATGAGCAGGTTATAATTAGGTTTATACAGTCGTTGAATATGCATCATGTAAACTAAACTGCAAGTGGTGCCCCTCCCACCACATCCCTAACTACGTAGTTGGTGAAGAGGCTGTGAGTATAAGGAGGAGTGACGGAGAACCGGCTATATAGCACATTGGTTGGCTATTCAAAAATAGCAGATTATACAAGCTCATAGCGCGTCACTTTGTGCCGCGCTATGAGCTTGTAGATCTGCTATTTTTGAAAAATCGTGAAAATGTGTGACAAATCTTTGAATATATATATTTTTACAGCAGATTTTTTTTATTCAAATCTTTGCTTCTGGGGGAGTCCCTGGAACAAAATCTTTTGACATGCGGGTCTGCGGCCAAATACATATCATTTTGGGGGTCGTTGTCATGAAAAAGTTTGAGAACCACTGATATAGCAACATATGGTTTTTCAGAAAACTGTTAGGATTTAGAAGACATTTGTAGAATCGGCCTCAGGTCTTAATGGGTTAAATCCCATATACTTCATTGACCGGTGTCCCCAAGGGGTCTATCCTTTGTCCACTCCTTTTTTCCCCCTTTATACTAAAGCTCGTAGCAAAAGGCTGATGTACAAGCTATACAACGCGTCCCAACGCGACACGTTGTGAGCTTTGTATAGCTTGTAGATCCACTGTGAGCTCGTAGATGTGATCGCCGGATGATGGAAGAAAAGAGATTAAAGATGAGGCGGAAGAAATTAGAGAATTATTAACATAGAAAACAGAGCCAAGCACCATCCGTGCACACTGTGTGTGTGTGTGTGTGTGTGTGTGTGTGTGTGTGTGTGTGTGTGTGTGTGTGTGTGTGTGTGTGTGCGCGTGTGTTTACGTAAACAACGCACATGTGTGCAGTTATTTACTTGTGTACATGAGTCTATGTGTCTGTCTGCTGTATGTTAGTATTAGGTGTGTGTGTGTGTGTGTGCGTGCTTGCGTGCAGCGTGCGCACACAGATCATTAAGGCTGCTCTGACATTTGGAGAGAACACTGATGAAGCCTCTCTCATTATATGCCTGTAATATAGAATGCTGTTTTTAGAAACGCCGGCTACTCCCACATGCCTATTGGCTGCACCAGTGACGGCAGGCAATCCACCATGCTTAGCAACAGTATCCAAGCGTTGGGGTGCGGGAGACGAGAGAGAGAGATCCGCGTCGGTACCTCCAAAACCGGACACCTCTAAATATAGCTGGTGGGGAGATTTGAGGTCATTTTAGAGCAGCGATTCCCAGCCGGGCCGCGAGGATTTTGCAAAGTGGGCCCCCAAATAATTGGCAAAACACTAAGACTTTTGATAACATAATATTAACCCACTACGACCTGAGGCCGATTCTACAAAATGCATTCTAAATCAGTAGTTCTCACACTTTTCTTTATTCCGGAAAATGTTCAAAAATAGCAGATCTACAAGCTTGCAGTGACGCGTTGTGAGCTTGTATATCTGCTATTTTTGAATAGCCAACGCTAAAATCTAAAATGACACAGAGATGCTTTCCCGGTTTTAACGGGTTAATATAAAAAAGAAAGTAATGCAGATGTGATTTTTTTTTCTTTTATTTATTTATTCTATTTTTATAAAAATTTGTTTTCATTGTGATACCACCTATAAATAAGAAGTCTACTTCGCCGCAGGCTCTGAAAATGCACGTGGCCCACCCACCTGACCACTTAACACGGCAGCCGATTCGTGGTTCCACGTTCGCTTTTTCGAGATTTTCAAGTGGGCACCTGGTCTCGAAAAGGTTGGGAAACACACTGATTTAACCCATTAAGACCTTAAAAAAAATCTAAATCCTAAACAGTTTTTTTGAAAGTTTTTTTCAAGATTTTTCAAAAATAGCAGATCTACAAGCTCATAGCGCGGCACTCGGTGCCGCGCTATGAGCTTGTATATCTGCTATTTTTTAATAGCCAAAGAAATCTAAAGTGACACAGATGCGTTCCAGGTCTCAATGGGATAGAGGGAGTTAGACAGGTGGAAAGCCATTGCCTGGTATCGTTGTGAACGGGTCTGATCGAGCTCCATTGGTGTTATAGAACAGTGGTTCTCTCTCAACCAGTGGTCCGGGGACCACCAGTGGTCCTCGAGGGGGATCCAGGTGGTCCCCAGCTAAATGATGGAGAGTTGGGTAACCAAATGGACCCTTATAAATCTTGAACTCTTGAGAGTGTAAAATGAAACCAAATGGCTTTCATTTTACGCTCTTGAGAGTTAAGTTATTGTTAAACATCTGCATTACTTAATTAAATAAATGTTATTTTGATCAACGTTTGCCTGTTATCTCTCCTATGGCACCAACATCAATACAGCATGGAATTGTGGACAAAATATCATCCAACGACAACAAAATATTCAAAGTCTTGGGGTCTGAGCGGCTAAATCTCATCAAACGGTGGTCCGTGGCTCAAATGCCGAATAAATAATGGACCTTCATATGAAAAGGGTTGAAAACCACCGTTATAGTGACATGAGCATCTGTGTTTTCACTGGGGATACACAAACACAAAAACAATTTGTCGATACTAAATTGCCGGCAGTTTAGAAAGACATCAGCCTCCGTCGGTTTCAGTTTCACATCACTTTAAAGGGCAACAATTTCAAGTACGGCTTTCAAGATGTACTGTGGCAACGGCAAACATTTATTTGTCTGCGACTTTGCTCTGAACTGCATGCCTGACATTTTACAAGCTTAACAATGGTTTTCATGGTCTAGGTTTCAAAAGTGCAAATCTGTGTGGATATGCTATTTTCTGCTAGTTTCACTCCATTATTCAGTCTGAAAGCCCTCTCAATGCAGCCGATTTCTGAGA
>NC_137613.1:35366879-35394379 GCF_963280865.1 Gymnoscopelus braueri | reverse complement strand
AAATGTACTTAAAGTACCAAAAGTAAAAGTACTCATGATGCAGAATGTCCTATTTCACAAGTTTTCAAATGTAGGCTATTATTGTAAAACATCTTTTGAAAATAGCAGATCTACAAGCCAATGTATATAAGGCTAACGTGGTTAATCCATGTTTTGTAATAATAATCAAAATTATTAAGTAACTTGTGACTTAAATTATCTTTTTTAAATGCAGTGGAGTAAAAGTACAATATTTACCTCTGAGAAGTAGTGGAGTACTAGTAGAGTAGTGGAGTAAAAGTATTGGATATTGGAAATACTCAAGTAAAGTACAAATACCTGAACATTTTACTTAAGTCAACGGTACTTTAGTAAATGTACTCAGTAGCTCCTTTGAAAGCAAGCCTTCCTGCTTGCTTACATTGGGCTGTAATTCACAGAAATAGGAATCCCTACAAGGATCAGAATCTATTCAGTCCCTAGTCTTCCTTGACATGAGCGACATACTGTATCAATAATTAAAAATGAAATCAATTAAAGACACACTTGCTGCTTTGCCCTTAACCCATTAAAACCGGGAAAGTACCTGTGTCATTTTAGATTTTAGCCATATTTCATACTTGGGCTATTCAAAAATAGCAGATATACAAGCTCATAGCGCGGCACGAAGTGACGCGCTATGAGCTTGTAGATCTGCTATTTTAGGAAAAAAATTAACATTTTGTGCAAATCTTTGAATATATTTATTTTCAAAGCGAAAGTTTTTAACTCAAATCTTTGCTTAAGGATCCCTGTAACAAAAAACCTTCTGAGATGGTGGTCCGCGGCCAAATACATATCATTTTGGGGCGTTTTTGACATGAAAACGTTTGAGAACCACTGATATGACAACGTACGTTTTTAAGAAAACTGTCGGGATTTAGAAGAGTTTATTTTGGAATGGGCCTCAGGTCTTAATGGGTTAAGTTGTAAGATGCTACGCAGTAGGGTGGGATTAACTCAGCATGTCGACTCAACATGGGTAACATTTTAGAACCGGTGGATTCATTGTGCTAAATATGATTGGGGGATGATACCTGTCACAGAGCTATATACGGCCACATACAGCCCCTGTATGCGTGTATAGATCAGGGGTCTTCAACAGGGGGTCTGGGACCCCTAGGGGGTCCTCAGAGTTACTACAGGGGGTCCGCCAAAATCTTTGTGTGATGGGTAAACATTAGCCGAAAATAGCCGATCTACAAGCTCACAACGCCTCGCGTTGTGAGCTTGTAGATCGGCTTTTTTCGGAAGGTTGGTGTAGAGAGAAAAAGAGCAGACCAAGTACAGGGCCAACGGTCAAGTTGACTAAATACAATTTTATATATGTATATGTATAATATGTAGTTGGGGGGTCCCTGCTTCATATCTTTCTCACCTAAGGGGTCCTTGGCCTGAAAAAAAGTTGAAGACCCCTGGTATAGATCATTTTGTGACTGTTTACATTTACTTAATTATTGAAGCATGAACTGTGGTGTCGCTATTTTGGCAATTTATCTAAAAGTATAAGTAAAGTATATTTGAACATTATTGTTAGCTCGTAGATTAGCAATTTCCGCTATTTGTCACACTACACAGTATATAGAGCTTAGTTAGTTAAAGGTTAAAGGAGCACTTCACCCCTGGAAGAAGTTCCAGGGGTGACCACAGGGGGGACCACAGGGGGGACCACAGCGTATCACTGCCTATAACTTCAACTCCCAGAATGCTTTGGTGCCTTGTGGCAGGGGAGGTTCCATGTGGGTGTGATCTCCAACAATAACATCCAAACAGCATGCCAGTGTCGCCATGTCTGCTTATTATAAGCGGCTTCTTTCTAAAATGTAGTTGATATTTGGGCTTGTTTCCAAATGTTTTGATTGCTGTTTAAACCAGTGGTTCTCAAACATGTTCATGTATTTTTCCACAGACCCCCATCTGAAATTATAATTTGTGGCAGGGAGCCCCTAACAAATATGTGTCAAAAATATTCCACATTTTGAAAAGCAAATAAAAATATTTTGCAAAAAATCCACATTTTGGACTTTTTCCCCCTCAAGATTTTTTTTGTAAATAGCAGATCTACAAGCTCACAATGGGTTGCGAAGCGTTGTGAGCTTGTAGATCAGCAATTTTCAAATATATAATATCCCATGTCTAGGTAAAGTGCTCTTGGCATAGTTATTTTTCTTTTGGGCTTGTTTTCATAGACCTGGCTGCTTATTTCTCTCACAATATCTGGCAACACTGGCTGTCCTCGCAAACGTTCATCTAGGTACATATTATGTCCAAGGATTCGTTAGTGATGTCATATCACTGGGACATATAAGTATCTTCATGCAGTTTCACTTCCGTGTCGCATAGTATTGACATCACTGTCACATCCTTGGTATTATGATCCTAGCCTTTCGTGACGGTGTTTGTTTACCAGCGCTGCTACTCCACGCTGTATTTTTTTTTTCAAGCTTGCGCTTATGAAACACTACACAGGATTATTATTTCATGTCAACATTCAAGTACAACTATCAGAAGATAACTCAGGTAAAGTAATGCCTCACTCTGCAAGGGCCGCTGGCCGCAGCTAATGGGAGTGGCCGAGTGGCGAAAGAAGGTTGAACAAAGTGTTACGGACACCCCATTGGGGCTGTCTTTTGAGATGGTCTGACTGAGACACGCCGAGACATGTAGTGCGGAAAGGAATGAGACCAATCTCTCATGATGCAAATAACGTCACGAATATTGCGAAGATTACTAGATATCTAAAAACACAGATTATTAAAAAAAAAAACCCAGGATCTTGTTTCTTGACTCCTAAACTTCATTAAAAGACCGAAAACTTCTTCCAGGGGTGAAGTGCTCCTTTAAGCCCTGTCTCTCTCCCCACACACTCTCTGCTGCCAGTGTGCGTATGTGTTGTGTGCGTGGGCCTTGCATGCGTGCTTTATGACCCGCTAACTTTCACCCAGTGGTGTAAAGTAACAAAGTACATTTACTCAAGTACTGTACTTAACTCTTTCAGTGCCATTCTTATTTATGGAAGTTTGGTTCTGAGTGCCACAGCCAAAATTCATTGTAAAAAAAAAAGTGCTCAGGAGCCGAGATACAGCCTTTTTAAGTAAGAAGTTAAACAAGAAGTGAATGGAGCAGCAAATCTTCAAATCATCATATCTTGGGTTCTGAACCTTAAAAAAAAAAAAAAAAAAAAAAAAATATATATATATTTTTATTTTATTTTTTATGACGTCTTAGACGTCATGTGGCGCTCAGGGCGCTCAGGGCCATGACGTCTTAGACGTCATGTGGCGCTCAGGGCCATGACGTCTTAGACGTCATGTGGCACTGATGTTGAGGTATTTTTTACTTTACTTTTTTCAGTACTTTTACTTCTACTCCGCTACTGTACATCTCAGAGGCAAACGTTATTATTTTACTCCACTACAATTATTTGATACCAATACCTTTGTACTTTTACGCAAGCACATTTTTAATTCCAGACTTTTACTTGTAACAGAGTATTTCTACATTGCAGTATTGATACTTTTACTTAAGTAAAACATGTCAGTACCTTTTCCACCACTGTGTATTTGTTATTGTGACAACTCTATCTGCAGTAGGTACAGTAGTCTCTCTATATTTGTTATTGTGACATATATATCTGCAGTAGGTACAGTAGACTCTCTGTATATGTTATTGTGACATATATATATCTGCAGGAGGTACAATAGTCTCTCTGAGAAAGCACATCTCTATCTGCAGTAGGTACAGTTGTTATTGTGACATCTCTCCATCGGTACAGTTGTGTCTCTCAGAGAAAACAGGAGATGTTCCGCTAGCGCAGGGCCGTCCCAGAGGATCATGGGTGAAGATTGCCTCCACGCTCGAGTGACCGCAATTCAAAATAAATAGTGGAGAGGTCTTTTATTAAAGGTCTGCCTGGGAAGGTCTTTCAAACCACCTCCTTGTGGAATGTGAAAAGCATTGAATACCATCATCAAAAATCCTTACTGTCTTCAAAAAAAGCTTCTATATGGAACTAGCAATGGTTCTATATGTCCCTAAAAAGGCTCCATATGGAACTACTATTTTGCTCTTTAAGTAACACCATGCAGGCACTTTTCTCTGTGTGAATCTCTGGAGATCTGAATACTGTGCAGATTATTCTTTTTGAATAAAGTCTAATGTAAGACTTGTTGTGGACTGTTTGTGTCATTCTCAGACGGTGAAAGAAAGAAGCTTCGCAGCACAATCCGCCGGAGCACGGAGACGGGCATCGCCGTGGAGATGAGGAACCGCGTGACGCGGCAGGGCAGCAAGGAGTCCACCGATGGCAGCACCAACTCCAACAGCTCTGATGGAACGTTAGTGTCCATATCTATCTATCTATCTATATATCTTTCTATCTATCTGTCTGTTACTCCATCCATCCATCCATCCATCCATCTTTTTTTTCATTTGGCCTGCCAACTTATTCACCTATAGCTCTGGTCCATAGCGTTAGAAGGAGTTCTCCTTAACGCTATGGTACTTTCGATCCTTTCCCCCTCACACCCGCGGTAGCACAGGCAGCGTAGCCTCTCGTCTGTAGTAAAAATAAACAAGAATAAATATGACTTGACAGTCATATTATTAGCAGCTGCATGCTGTACTGTGTGTGTGTGTGTGTGTGTGTGTGTGCGGCTTGTCAACCTGCTTGTTTCTCGCCAAACCTGGCAGCTGTGCGACTCTAAATGCTAATTATGTTTTTTATATAAGTGGTGGCAACATTTTTAGACACCACACAGGTCTTCCTAACAATAGCGAAGATTAAAGTAACGGTGAACATGCAAGGGATTCGCCTCAGTGGTTAATCGCCCTGTCGGGCTTTACATTTCAATAATGACTACCTCCCCATGCATTATCCCGCTTATTACACGGCTACTTAATAAATACATAAATAAATTTACCCAAAAGTAACAACAAAACAAAGTTTCCTTGCTTACGGCAATGAAAGTATTCCATAAGTATTGGGCTGGGCGGACAAGTTCGCCTCGGAAAACAAATGACAAAATAAAATAAAACTCGCCCCAAAACACACTCGCCCCCCATTCTATATACTGCCGATTTGCCTGTAATACCGCCGGATTTGCCCTGGGGCGACTGTGTTTTGGGGCGAGCGTTTTGCTATTTCCCCCGTTGTTGAGCCACGATAAACAAGGAAGTGCAGTGGATCAAATAGAATCACTTTTCGGTTATTGCATCGTCTATTTCTCACTTCAAATGTTTTCAAAATTTTGACTACAGGCGAGAGGCTGCGCAGCCTGTGGTGCGTGCGCAAAGGCCCGAAAGTCCCATAGCGTTAAGGAGAACTCCTAACGCTATGGACCAGAGCTATGATTCACCCATCTGTCCATCTATCCATCTGTCTACCTATCCATCCATTCATTCATTCATTCTGCTTTTCTCTCTCTTCTCGGTCAGGTTTGTCTTCCCTACCACACGCTTGGGACCTGAGAGCCAGTTCAGCGACTTCCTGGATGGACTAGGCCCCGCCCAGATTGTAGGCCGGCAGACACTAGCCACGCCCCCCATGGGTAAGACATTAGCAAGGCCTGTAGGATGTAGCAGACATTATCAAGGAACATGGCATGACATTGTGGGCAACGTGCCTTTAGAACATGTATTGCTGGCATATCATTTGATTTAGTTCATCAGCAATGAGACACAGTTTGTTAATTGATTAATGTTGCAGTCATGGTAAAGGGCTGACATTTATCCTGACAGTTCCAATGTGTATATCCACTGCCCTGTCTCCAAAAGATGAAATATTTGAATGTTTGAAATGCAAAGCGGTAGCTGTGAGGATGGAGAAGTGCTTGGAAGCCACACTGTTATTAGACCCTCCTGTCTTGTTTTGTTACGCTTTGTTACATTTGAAATAATGAAGCTCATGCCCTAACTGCTAGATCCCTTTAACCACTACAGGCCTTAATTCAATTACTTTGATAAGCCTTTAAAATATCGTTGCTGCCTCTCGGACTTAAAACCTTGTTTCTCCATATTTCCATATTTTCATAAATAAATTCCCTAGTTCGTTGTACAAGAGTGTCGCACACAAGTAGCGATTTACAAGCTCAGTGAGCTTCTAGATCAGCTATTGTCGCCTTTTCACTTTTTTGGAAAGTGGTCAAGTGTGTCTGTGGGTTTTATTAATATTAAACATTGAAACCTATTAACAAACGTTTGTGACTAAACAATAACTACATTGAATCCATTGGAACACAGGTTCATTTTTTCCTTATCCTGAAAAGTAACATACAAGATTGGACATACAAGGTTTCCACCCGACAGCAACGATATGTAAAGATTGTCATAGTCGTCTACGCTAAAATAAGCTGCATAGAGTTGAAAAGGTAAAGCTTAAGTCTGCATCATAAATCTACGTTTCCAGATTCTGGTGTTGTATAGTGGGCACAGACAGAATTGAACATTTCAAACAGTGATGGGGACGTGTCCCACCAGTGTTCCCACTGTTAATGACGCTTAGGCAAGGCAGTAGCTTGAAATGGTGCATCTGCTCTGCAGCACAGTTATTCCTGGTTGAGATATAAATCTTTCATTCAAAGGCCATAGTTTGAGAGAAACAGCAGAGCGGAGCGGGCTGTCTTTCCAACCCTGTCTAATAGTGAGAACAGACTTGAAGCTCTGTGCCTCCCTCTGCTGTCCAAAGTTGGCACTGGCAGCCTTAGTGAAAGCACAGAGGCACTTTTATGGGTTAGATTTGAATACAATAGGAAGAATTTCACTCGTTGGTGGCTCACATTGACACGTAATGTTACACTAAAATTAATACGGCAGAATAAGTGATTCAGAGACACAAAAGTAAAAGATTTATCCTTTTAGCTCATATGTCTTATTTTACCTTATGCTGTTTTTCATTTCTGTCTAATTAAGTATTCAATCGATCAATCAAAAGATTTTAGAAATTAGAGGGACGTGTTGAGGGTGCAGACTTCTGTTTTTGCACAATATACAGATGGTCTCTGGAATGTCCGACTGCTTGGGCTGGCATTTACATATAATTATATATGTGGATGCTAATAATACAACAAGCAGTTACCTGAGCTGGAAACATGGTAACTGTAGTGTTTGTGTGTGAACACAGATGTACCAGCGTGTTTCAGTAGGATGATGTGCATGTTCTCTCCACAGGGGATGTCAATGTAGGCATGTTAGACCGAGGAGGGCAGCTGGAGGTGGAGGTCAACCAAGCCAGAGCGTTGACACCTAAACCGGGCTCCAAGAACCTACCAGGTATATATGTTCACCTGACTCCAGTCTGGCACTGGCAAGTACAGTGGCTATAAAAAAATATATGTATTTGGTTTGTTGTTGTTTTACAATATTGAATCAGTGGATTCCATTACGCTTTAATCAAAAGAAATCCTACTCAAACAAAATCCCTATGGAGAATACAGACCACCTGTGTGCAGGTGATTGAGTGCAGGTGCGAGTTTAAAGGGATGGTTTTTCGAATCGATTAGTCACCCCATGGAGACTTAAATTCATGGATATCTTTTAGTTTTTGTCTAAAAAATATCCATGAAGTCAAGTCTCCATGGGGTGACTAATCGATAGAAAAAAAGTATTTTTGGGCGTTCACCACTGTGTCATATATTGGCTGTTTGCAGCAACCTACGTGAAGGTGTATCTCCTGGAGAATGGAGTATGTTTGTCCAAGAAGAAGACCAAAGCAGTGAAGAGGAATCTAGACCCCACCTACCAGCAGGCTCTGTTGTTTGATGAGAGTCCTCAGGGCAAAGTCCTACAGGTAACACACTTGAATCCTCTCCTCTCCTCTCCTCTCCTCTCCTCTCCTCTCCTCTCCTCTCCTCTCCTCTCCTCTCCTCTCCTCTCCTCTCCTCTCCTCTCCTCTCCTCTCCTCTCTCCTCCTTTGTTTTTATTAACCCATTCAACCCATTAGATTTCTTTGGATATTCAAAAATAGCAGATCTATGAGCTTGTAGATCTGCTATTTTAGAAAAATCGTGAACATTTTGTGCAAATCTTTGAATGTATATTTTTTAAAGGGAACATTTGTAAAATGTTTAGTTCCAGGGACCTCCAGAAGCAAAGATTTGAGTTACAAAATTCGGGGAAAAAAAAAAAAAAAAGTAGATAGATAAAGATTTGCACAAATAATAGTATGAGCTTGTAGATCTGCTATTTTTGAATAGCGAAAAGTATAAATAATGGTTATACTGTAGCTGAAATCTAAAATGACACAGATGCGTTCCCGGATTGAATGGGTTAACCCGTTTAGACCGGGACCCCCTATACGTAACTATACCTTTCAATCCGGGGACCCCTTTTTGGGGGTTGTTGTTGCTATGTGCAGTATATAGCAACATACTGTACATGTTTTGTAATTTTAAGTTTTTTCAGAAAACTTAGGTCAGGATTTAGAAGCCGTTTTTAAGAATCGGCCTCAGGTCTAAATGGGTTAACAGAGTACAGACCAGGTGAACACAGTCCCTTTCAGATCATAAGCTCTGGCCCAGAGATAGCGGCAATTTCTCAAATTTGGCACAGCAAAATGCTATCATTATGTTTACAAGTGATAGAATATGACCTTCTCACATGGTTTCACACGGTTTCCATTGCAACAGTGCAAGTTAGTTGTTATATGAAAGGTCAAAGTTTTGAGAAATGTGTACGTGTTGAATCATGTTTGTTATTTTTGCTGTGATATATCTCAGATTTGGCCCAGTCAAATGCTATCATATGTTTACCAGTGATAGAATGTGACCTTCTCACATAGTTTCCGTTGCAACAGTGAGCAGACATATGAAGGTATTTGTTAGATGATAGATCAAAATTCGGAGAAATGTTTGTTTTGAGTCATACTGTATAGGTGATTTACAGTGAGATTTCTCCAATTTGGCACAGTAAAATGTTATCATACGTTTACAGTACAGTTAGAGTGTTGTAAATGTGTTTCTCACTCAGTTTAGCCTGTCTACAGCTGCTTTTGTCTGGGTCAAACAGACAAATGATATTTACTCATGGGTGTAGTTTATCCTATAAATAGGAATTTTGGTTTTGGTCAAATATTTCAGTTTGTTTTCATATTGATAGCGACACATAGCAAAAAAACGTCTTGCTGCGGCCAGAGCCCGTCCGTTGATTTCCGTTTTATTTTCGCTCTTATATCTTCCCCATTTACAAATATGGGACCACTTTTAGGCAGTCATCTTGATTCCCATGTCACGTTACTCCTCCTCCTCCATCCTTCTTTTCCCTTCCCTGCCTTACCTTTCTTAATTTATCTACTTCCTATGTAACTTTACAAACCAGCAACACTGCAGGGGTGGGCAACTTTGTAGATGGTGAGGGCCACAAAATTTCCTCAATCACTCTGGGGGGCCGCATTGTTTATCGGCAGGGAACCCCCCCCCCCCCGTTGGCAAAACGTTCCGGGGGCGGTGCGCTGGTTCGGACCAAAATGCCAGGGCTGAATTTTGGTCCCAGCTCGCCCCTGTTTATCGGCACTCTCGCCAGTAGTACCCCATTACTCAAAAAGCCCATAATACTCACATATGTGATAAATAAGGGATATTAACTATTATTATTTGTTATAACTTTGTTATAAACTTGTTTTTATTTAGCATTTAGTAATGCTTCTATCAACTTACTACAGCTTATTGCTAAACAAAACTTCACATTCCTGAGTATGCCTTTCAGAGTATTGCTGTAACCTTGGCTTAAAAATATACAAAAATGAACACCATAATTATAGTTAATAAGGCTTCTATTGGTGGACTGTTGTAATTAATTTGGTTCATGGAAAGTTGCATGTTTGGAACAGTTGAAGGCAATAGTTCACCATTTCGGATATGTTTAGATTACTTTGTTTTTCTTTGTTTTGGGGGGGGCGGGGGGGGATTAGGCCTCGGGCCGCATTGAGTGACGGTGCGGGCCGCCAGTTGCCCATCCCTGCTGTAAGTGTACTTCACAGATCAGATGTGTACTTCTTGCTGTGCATGCGAGTGCTGCTCACCATTGCATTGTACAAAAAGCTGTTATGTACAACGGTGTCGTTCAGGACGAGATCTCAGGTTGTCCTCGTTCCCTCGCATCTTCTCACGCTGCACTACCTCGCCCCTCCTCTAGGTGATAGTGTGGGGCGACTACGGGCGCATGGACCACAAGTGCTTCATGGGAATGGCCCAGATCCTGCTGGAGGACTTGGACCTGTCGGGCCCGGTCAGCGGCTGGTACAAGCTGTTCCCTACCTCCTCCCTGGCGGACCCCAGCATCGGGCCGCTCACCAGACGCCTCTCGCAGTCCTCCCTGGAGAGCTGCGCCACCAGCCCCTCGTGCACCTAGACACAAGACACTCCCACAACGGTAGCAGCCAGACATGGACACACGTACTGTATATACACAAGCCGCTGTATTTGAATTGCAAGACAGGCAGGCGTAGACACACACACGCAGACGCACACACACACGCACACACACACACACACACACACACACACACACACACACACACACACACACACACACACACACACACACACACACACACACACACACACACACACACACAAAGCTATATAAGGCACAAAGTACCTGAATTCAAACACACATTCAACATAACCACCACTGCTGTCATATATCACATATTGTACATTTACACAATACAGACACGATACCCTTCATTTGTCAGTCGCTACCATTAGCTAAACACTGATCTAACACAACTTTAAGTACGTGTAATTTACTAGAACATGTAGCATTTTTCAGCTCTAGCATCCCCAACTAGAGTTCACTGGGTGGTGATGATCCCACAAACCTCCATGACACTCTTCATCCCAGGGCCATGACGATGCCAGTTTCTAAACTCTCTCTATGCCAAACTAAGAAAAAAAAACCTTATTTTTTAAAACCAAAGCAATTATTATTGTTATTATTATTATTATTAGTAGTAGTAGTAGTTGAGCTAGTATACAATATAACATGTATATGTAGCAGAGTTGATGACTTACAGTAGATGTAATGCAAAAAATAGATACATTCTGCACACCTGGGCTGAGAATGGTAGGCCACACACACACACACACGCACACGCACACACATACGCACACACACACACACACACACACACACCTGGGCGCGAGGCTTGGTTGTTTATATAAGGATGCCATTATTTGAGGTAGCAGCACTGCTAAACTTTAATTTCCACAAAACTGAGTTTCTATACAGATATATAAATCGATAAAATAGTTGATAAAATAGTTATTTGTGTTCACGTATGTATTGGCTACATTCTGCATGTTTGCTTGCGACACTCGTAGAGAGGTAGAAGTGCTATATTTTTTTGTGTTATCTTTCGTTCTTGCTTGGTTTGAACCATTTTATCGGAGTATATGGAACTTTCTCATTTAGTTTTGCGAACAGTCCTGGGAAAACAACAGTGCACTAGGTTATAGAGAAGGAGGGACTTTTGGGACAGGAACGCCATTATCATCATTATCGTCTGTAGAAGAAGAGCGTGATTAAACGATACGTCAACGGGCTCCAGGTGTTGGAAAAGCTGCATAGCTGGAAACAGAAGGAGCAGCAGGGTGATGCTGACAGTACAAAGTCCTGAAACCTGCCTTCCTCCTTACAGAATTGGACGGCCACAGCATAGGGTACTCAGCACAAATGCATTTTTGGGGGGGAAAAACCTTCGGCTTTAGTCTGGGGTTCTTGTGTTTTGCACCCATGAGGGAACACAGTCTTGTACTCCTAACTGTATACCAGCACCCGGACTCTTTCCAACTTCCTATTGTTTCCCTCTTTTGATGTCACCCGTTTTTCCTCACGCTCCCTGATCCATGTAGGAAGTTGACGAGCGTGTCTCTCTGTTTTTCTTTCTGTCTGCACTGGTGGCAACCAACCGTAACCTTTAACCTCCCTACTTTGTCTTTGGGCACTTGTTTCTGTGTAACTAACCTGGACAAATGCTGTAAATGTGTAAACATGTACTTCATTCCAGACGGAGCTCTATTTTCTTTGTTAAAATGTGACATATTGGTTTACATGGCAGTTTTTGTCAGTATTATTTAGCTCTGGGGTTATTATGTACCTGCCATGTGGTTTCACTTCTTTCAGGTGTAAGAGGCATTGTAGAACTCTACAATATGCTGGTTCTATATCATTTTTAATCACTGTTATGTAGTTCATGACTTGACCTTTCTTTGTCTTTTGTTTTTTGTCAAAAATGGCACTTTACTGTAAAATATGTCTTAGGTGTTTGACAATTTGTTTATTTATTTCTTAATTTGGTCAATCTGCACTGTAAAACTTTTAATTACTTTATTGAATGCCAGCATGGAAGTGTATCAAGTGTATTTTGAGGTCTACTTTCAAGGTCCAATAGGCCACTCTTCTATTACTTTCCTAAACAGGTCACATTTTATGCCGTTTTCGGCACAAATTTCCCAGAAGTCATTGCACCTCTAAGCCAAGAAGAACACTGTAGTTTCTCAATGGTGTTGGCATCAAAATAGTGATAAAGTAAAAGAACATAAAACACGTTTAAGATGAAAAAAAACAACAGAAAAACATGATCAATTTCATAACTATCAAAATCACAATTTGATATCGATGTCTTGAATGTTTAGTTTTGTTCAATTATGCCTTCGCCTTGCCAATTATTAATGCTATTCTAAATAATGGACTGGGGTTAGGGTCATTGACTGGGGTCTATTTGAACAAAGTTATAAACATTTGAAGTAAAAATGAAAAGGACCTGTAGGCTGTTGTAGCGTTGATACACAGCAGGGATACATGAGCACTGATCTACATTACATTGATGGTCTGAGAGCAGCAGGGACACTGAGCTATGTTTACTGCTTAAATTTCCACGTTACTGTCGAGTGTCTCTTTTTGAACTCTCATGAAACTGACTGTAGTCTGACTGACTGAGGACGCTACAAAAAAACTACATGAAAACAGCCATGTTAAACCTTTGACACACTTATTTGCCGTTTAGGGACAGCTGGCAGTCTCGAAGCTATTACGCTTTTGTGTGTTGTACCGTTTCTCATCTAGTTTAAGCATCACCTTATGTTCTTTACAGTTTACACTGTATGTTTATATCTTTCGGTATAGGGAAAGGGACAACCCCGAGACATTTTTCTTTTGTCCTCTCAGCTCCCTAGACCAGCAGACTTTCACGTTTCAGCACTCTTCAAGTTTTGGAAAAAAGGGATCACTTTTTGTCGTTCTTTAACCTTTTGGCAGAAGAGGATGGCCACTTTAGACTTTCCCCGTTGCTTGGTTCCTCTCCCAAGCCAGGGACCCCTTTTATCCCACAGGCCCCACCTCTGTGTTTCCTCTACGTTTTTAAATGATTCCTTGCTGGATGTATAACTTTATATTGATGTGTTACGAAATCGTTTTACCTACTTCTTTTCATTTGTGTCTCTTTTCGTGGACAGCTAGCATGATGTAAAAACACAGACTTATTTTCTTGGTATTTGCACACGTTTTTCTTGAACGCACACCTTTTGTGATTGCTAGGGGACGGCAAAAAAATGAGAAGCAAAACCTTTTTGTTTGAAAGGATTAGAGAAAGACGGTAAAACTATATATACTCAAGTAAAACCTTAGTGAGATTTATATAATTGTACTACTTAGATCGAAAACATCCCTGTTAACCGCTGAATGTTTTGTCGTTGGTAAACTATAAAATGACTAGATATTTTTCCCATGTGATTTCCCTGTGCTGGAACTTGTGAGATGAGATTGTATAATGTCCCCCTTGCTGTATATTAAGTAGCTACACAATTGTTAATCAAGTTTTTTGATGACTGAACAGAGGGCTGAAGAGAGAATTTGCAGAGACAAATAACCCACACCTTTTATGTGTGGGGATAGGGAGCGTTTGCCAAAATTGTCCAAAACCTTCATGGATTCCTGGAACCAAATGGAAAGATGGGGATGCTGAATTATTGCCTTTCTTTAAAAATTATAGTGTGGGTGTTTCTATGTATTTTAATGAAGTGTATTTATCGAACTATATGATGCACACTCAAGTCAGGTCAGATAGACATCTGGAGTATAACATCTAATTCATGCTTTGGTGGAAAAGAATTTCACGGAAACATAAATTAGCCTTTGAGAGAGATATATACTGTATATATATCTGTAGATAGCTATTCCAAAACCACGTGTACACTCAAGTTGTGGGCTACATTAAAGAGCTCAATTTGTGAATTTAAGATGGGGTCAGGGATTTATAGCTGTATCTATAGCCTGGAGCTTTCATGATATTTACATTTGAAAAAGTATGTACAGGTAGTGAGACATTATTGTTACACGTCAGCTCATTGCATACCATTTATTTCTCGTGGCTTTGGGGTAGAGTCTAACTTGGTTAAATAAAGTAAGTTACAGGTTGAAAAGAGATGGATGCCTGAAAAAAACATGGCTTCCATCAGGCAGTGCCAACAAAGGTGTAGCATGAGACAGCAGGCGTGGACAAACCAAGGAGTATGTTGACCATCATTAACCACATCAACCCTAGCATCCCTATCCTGGGCATGTCTTTATAGGCGAACATTCGGCGAACGTTTAGCAAAAATAGATGATCAACAAGCTCACAACGTATTGAGCTTGTAGATATTTGGTGTGGATAGAAAACCAAGTACAGACCCCTGGGGTCAACAAAGTATGTAGGGTATAAGTGATTAAGAGGCTCCACAAGACAACTAGAAGTTGGTGGAATTGGATAACCCTATACTAACCTTGATAAAGAAATATAAACAGATGGATGGGTGGATAGATAGATGGATGCATGCATATCTATTGTATGAGCATGCTACTAGCTGCTTCGCGGATGCAGATTTTATGGTGTGATTGGGTTTCAGAGAGAGCGGTAGTAGGTAGGGAGGGGATATTGATTTGAGGTGGCAAGTTAGACAGAAATAGGACAGAAGCTGACAATCGGAGCGAACATTGTAGTTCCTGTTCTTCTGCACACAGAAACTTTTTGAACTGTTTGTCCAGATGCAGCTTTAAAGCACCATGGTTTGGCTACGCTTTGAATGTAGAGGCTATCCACAAGCTCTGGGGTTTCTCCTGCAGTTGTGGGGGACTGATGGAAATGCTTGTATAAGATGTTTCTTGTTGGTTTTCTGTTTTGGAATGTAAACCCTCCCCATAAGCTTGCTTCCGCGTAGAAATCTACTTTGAACTCAAAGCTCATTTTTATTGTGCAAAAATCTTAAAAATCTACTGTTTTATAATGTCTTTCAGATCAACCTATATTATATCGTCTCTTGAGTGCTACGTTTGAAAATGTATTTTATTTTTGTAAGGTGATGCGGTGAACAGATATTTAGCATAGAGAGATGCAGGACGGAGGGGCGGTGGAAAATCTGCCTTTTCGGTTGTTGCTAAAATGAGGGCTTGTTCCGTATACAATGGCCTTATTTTGTTTAGGAGACGTTGCTTCACTGTTGTAGCACACAACTGAAAGTTTTGACAAAATGTATTTTGCTTGAAATATTGTACCGAAGTTCTATATGTGTATATGTATAGTTTTTTTCTGAATGTATTTCTTAATCTCATTACACCAGATCTGAGTGTCATTTGTTTGGTACTGTCTCTTCGAAGACTTTCCAGGGGCCTTTGCCCTATTGCTTATTGAGACCCACCCTTCTTTTACTGTAAATGTCTTATCCTTTGTGTGCTCGTTTGAAAGAACAGCTCGGCGACTAAAAAAGAAAAAAAAGCATGAACTCTATCTGGCGAAATGTATCTGATTTATTTAAATCGCCACGATGGGTTTCAGGAAGATGATTACAATTTAATGTATCAGGCCGATGGAATTGTAACATTTTTTCTTTGTACTTTAAAAAGGCAGAACATGTTTGCCGCACGTTTATCCTGATGATTTTCCTGTATTTAAACCTTTCACAGTGATATGATAATGATACTGATTATAACGATTTTGACACGTTGACAATGATGATGTAAACAGTTAGCAGCATTTTCAGTATCATGTCATGGGAATCCTTTTGAAATGTAACAATGCTGTATTTGAACGTAGCATGGATGTAGCCTTTCACTCTTCAAAGTAGAGTTTGTTCTTCTGGCAATAACTTTTCTCCTCCAATGAGAGAGAGCTAGCAAATCATTGGCCATATAGGCTGTATCGTTGATTGGGCCTTGATCCTGTCGCTTCCAATTGAAAGTTTCAGGTGTGGCTGAATGAGACTACAGAGCCTTTGCTATTTGGCATCTACATAAATTGTGTCCGTTTTATCAGTTGTAAAACCATGCCGCAAAACGAACAGTAATTTGAACACTTTTCTTTCTTGCATAATGGGTAACAATTGAGATCTAAACCTTGCATCAAATTAAATGTCAAGTCACCTGCAGTACAGTACGTAAAGCCAGTGAACCAAACTTGAGCAACCAGAACTGTAATCCTACAAAGATACTGTAGTGGCATTGGAGTTACCCCCTGAACAAAGCATGCACTGCATTGTGAAGAACTGTTACAATGACCCCACCCCAAAAAATAATATTTATATACAAATCCCTCTCTCTCTCAAGTTTTCTTTTTCTGAAGAAGCATGCAGTTCATGCATCTGCTCATCTATGTAGCAGCTGTCAACCAGAACAAAACAACCACTGTCTTTTGGTTTGGTCACTAAGCATATTAGCATTCCACTGCTGTAAATCGTATCTGTTACCATCCTGTGTCTATACGTGTTGTTAGTCACAGCACAAGTTCCCGAGTAGCCATTCTAAGCTCTCTCATCTGTCCTGGCAAAAAAAACATCAACCTCTTACGCCTGTGTGTGTTAATTATACGTCGTCGCACAGTGGAATAGTTGTTGCTTGCCGAAAATAACATTTTCAAGGTAAGAATGCAATCCATCCTTAGCTTGAGAATTTCTGCGAGCAACACCGCCTTGCGCTGAAGTATAAATTAGGCTTAGGGTCATAGTAGCTCCCCATATCATGGAAGACAACCTTCATCTTACTAAGCCCATCTGCAAGGCACAAACAACTACTGTACGTTGTTTACGTGGCATATACCACATACCTCAATACATGCAGAGTAGATTGATGTCTGGTTATTTTAAGTACAGTATGTGGTTTCTTTTAATCATCAACCGATTGAATGATCTGGGGATGCCTATGGGCTCAGAGGCAGATTGTTGAGTTACACCGGTGATTCTCAACTTTTTTAATTTCTAAGACCCCCAGTTTGATATGCATTAGGCCATGGACCCCCGTTTTGATTTTTATCTCTGGGACCCCAATCTACACTATACAATCCTCAGTGTTAATTTAACTCTTGAGAGTATGCAAATGGAACAGGTCCATTTGGTTCCATTTGCAATTTTGCATGCTCTCCGAGTTACAGAACCATTAAGGGTCCATTTGGTTCCTAACTATCAATAATTTACCCTGGGACCCCCTGGAACACCCTAGAGTGCACCTGGGGGTCCCCGGACGACCCCGCGTTGAGAACCACTGAATTACACGATGACAGCGGCAACGGTAAAACAAAAACCTTTTGAACCTGGTTGAATTGGAGGGCTGGAGTTGGTGTGTGAAGGGTTGCCTTTTCCTCTGAGGAACGTTCAGAGAGCACAGTCTGCGAGCAAAGCACTGTAGAACGTCTGCTGGAAGGATGTGGTATGTGGGCGAGGAAGAAAGGGAGCTGTAATTTTATACCTGTGCTTTGTAAATGTTTTCTATGTGCAGTATTTGATAATGTAAAACTGGTATTTTTGTGGTTTGTACGCTGCAGAATTGATTACTTAAGGTGCACGTAGTTTTGTAAAGAAAAAAAAGAAAAGAAAAGGAAAAAAAATAATAATAATAAAAACAAACAAAAATAGAACCAAACTGAAAAAATAAGACAATTTCAGATTCAGAAGCCTGTATTTGCATGCCCTTTGACATCTGGACGCAAAGTCAATAAAGTTTATTTGAATCACTATCCTTTCTCTGGTATGGACTTCTTGAGGCGCTCGATAGGACACAATGCTTATCAATGCAAATCAGCACCATGTACAGACGTTCATGAAAACAATTATTTATTTATATTCCCACATAGACAAGTCTTGTATGTTACATATATTTAATATCTTGTGTGGACATGACAACAGAATTGCCAAAGCATAGAGTATGACATACCCAGAACTAATATACATATTATTTCATCAGGATTAATGAACATAAAACACAGGAATATCAACCCGACAAAGTATTAATACGTGATGTCTTGATTGACTTAAACTACATAAATTATGTTCTTTTTATTTGCTTTTAGTTTCACAGAAAGTATAGTAGCCAAATAAAGAAATTATTCGAAGCATACCTAACAAAGTAAAAAATAAACACAAATGAAGAAGCTGAAAGGAAACAACATCACCTCTATTATCCAAGAGTGATTTACATGGCTGACATGGAATGTGATTGCTTTTCCATTGATTGCATTCATTGCTTGGGGGGCCAACATTTGCAGAGTAGTCAAGTAGAAACTGACCAATATCCTAATGCTAACCAACACACTCCTTCATGGTACTATTGCCATTGACTATCCGCGGGTGGAAAAGGTGACCGCTTCTGATGAACAGTTGGCTACGCTGACACTCAGTTAAAACCTCTTGAACCCCAGCGTCCCTGTTCTGGGGCAAACATTTGAAGAAAATAGCCATTCTACAAGCTCACAACTACTAGGGATGGGACGATGTGAAAATTACATGTCACGATTATTGTGGCAAAAATAATTGCGATTAACGATATTAGCGCGATTATCTAAATTTACTTAAAACTTAAAATGCCACTTTTGTTAACCACTTAAACCCCCAGCATCCCTATTCTGGGGTGAACGTTCAGCAAAAATAGGTGATCTACAAGCTTGCAGGTCTGCTATTTAGCGAATCGATTTGTGTAGAGTGAAATAAGAGCGTACCAAATGCGCTCTTTACAGGTCAGTTTTATCAAGTATAGAGTGTTTAAGTGGCACTGAATTTGCAGCTCTAAAAAAGCTAGTTCATCCTTGGGTATGACGGAGGACAATTTCACAATAAATGTAAATCTCTGCGATACGATTATTGTGAGCGTTTTTTTATAACGATTATCATCCCACCCCTACACAACACATGACACGTCGGGAGCTTGTAGATTGCTATTTTCAGCGAAGGTATTCCGTGTAGAGCGAGACGTCAGTCAATTAAGACGATAGGGTGTAAAGCTAAGTCAGAACCCCCTACAAGTGTCTGACATGTGGAGGCTGGTGGTTGCACTGAATAGCTAACCTTGATTTTACAGTAGGTACTGCTGGTGTCAGTCGATCTCTGCATTTTACTTTGTTTTTCCCCTCATTTGTTTTTCACATCATCTTTTACAGATGAGTTCCAAAGGGGGGCAGCTTCATTCACGACAGGAGTAGTTATTCAGGTAAATGGAAAGGCTGAAACTATATACACTAGCGCCATGCATTTATAACAAACGCTGATTAACAGTTAAAAGATTTAAGGAGAAATCGGTAGACATGGATTGGCAAGGCCTTGTGCGCAACATGGGAGAGGTGCAGGAGGAGCTGAGGGAAGGACTGATAGATGTCTGTTTGCTGATAGGATCTCTTTTGGCTATTAGTCAGGAAGTGAAGACAATTCAACCAAATGACCTTAAAAGTATGTCACCAGTTTCACAGCTAGCTTAATTGCTACAAGTGACACTGACTGCGCTCCAACGTACTGCCACAAGAATCCACACAAAACTGACATACAAGGTGGTTATGAAACAGCCATGGAACGTTCAAAAGAAACGAGAGTACATTGACTGACGCACGGTCAAATGATATTCAAAATGCACCCGCTTACAGTGATACTGAGACAAAGTGGACAGCGCTGGTTAATTCACAGAGAGCCTGGGGTACAAATGCCAGACAGTGGTCGACACATTCTTGGACGCACATTCATTGAGAGTGTTGAACCTCGTATATTGGTCGTCTTGATCAGCATGTAAAAGAGCAGGGTTCGATTTGCTGGTGGGGATATCTCACAAAGCCTCTGCTTTTGATATCCCACCTCTGGTCATTAATTTGTATTGGCAGTGGGGATATGTTTTATCCCTGCTTCTGGTCAGACTGAATTAAACACATGCATTTCCTTTCGGGAAAGCAGATTTGTCAAAATGTGGCTTTTGTCGCGAGCTTGTAACCGGTTATTTTCATTATTTGTCATACGGAGAAGTATATTATGGGGCTTAAGTTGCTAAGAAAATGTCCCCCCCCCCCCTCTGTTTTTGTTTTTACAAATCGAACCCTGTAAAAGATCAGTTGATGTCATTTAGTAAAGAGAGACATTCAGTGATACATATTCCAGAAACACATTCATATATCTTCGTAGACATACAGTACATACAATCATAGATAGATACACATTCTTGTCATGCAGTCCAGTGGAGGCACTGGTCAAGTGGCAATGTTTCCTGAACAATGACTGACCTTTACCATGAACGAGGCCTGGGTAATACTGTATATCGAAATCTCCAATATGATAGAAAAACCTAATGAATATTTATGACAAATTCAGTGTAGAGGTATTGAAAATATTCAATTTTCTTGCAGCAGTGTAATGGAAAACAATTCACCGAAGTCATCTCGTCTAACTTTCCCTTGCCTCCTATTTAAGCGTAACGTTAATCAGAAACCAATAAAAAACATAATATATAACACGTGTGAGCCTATATTGCTGAATTGTGCAGTTAAGGAAGTTTAAAGAAAATGTGACAACGTAACGCAACGTATAAATGTTTGGTCCACAAATAACACTTAAGTCACATCAATGACAATTGTTCTCCCTTTCTCTACTTTTTATTTCCCTTTCTCTCCATTGTACCAGGTAGATTATTCCCTTGATGTGTGAGGGTATCAACTCTAATTAATAATGTGTCGCAAAAATTTGCAATTTTCAACTGAAAAATGTAAATTGGTTATTTCGTCGCAAGACGCAGCCGTTCAACAAAGTATAAATTTGCCTTTGAGCCCAATTTATACTTCGCTGTACGACACTGTCGCACGCCGGAAATACCTGATCTACAAGCAATGTGACGTATTGAGACTTGTACAACAACAAAAAAAGGAGTATAAATTAAGCATTAGACTTGCATGAATTCAGGACATTGCCATGCAAATCATGATTCCCCTTGACGTGGTTACAGCACAGTGAACTGTTATGCTCAGAAGCCAAATGTTGAAGAGCAGCTGTGATCTTAATGTACCAATCAAAATGCTCACAAGACATCAAGCCTCCCTGTCTATTCACCTCACAAAACCTCATCTGAATTTCCAATCACACGTGAGTAATCCTTGTGTTAGTTTTTGTGAGTAAACCTTTTATTAGTTGTATGAGCAGAGCCCATCTGACTGCTGTACAGGCAAGGTAAAGCTAGAGTTGCTCTTTGGTTGCTCAGAACTCTGTCTAGAACTTCAGACACGGATGCCTATTATAGGCTAGACCGCTGGTTCTCAACCTGTGGGCCGTGGGCCATGAGGGTATTGCAAATGGGCCCCCAAATAATTGGCAAAACTCTACGATTATAATCATAATATAACATTTATATTTAAAAGTGATACCAATAAGTAAGAACTTGGAACGTTGGTTCCATTGATCCAAGGTGGAACACAATCCATCGATGGAGCCTTAAAATAAACATGTTCTGAAAATGCAAACGGCCCACCCATCTGACCACTTTAAGTTGAGGTTGAGAACCGCTGAGCTAGATTTTGACACGTTTGTACTAGAAGCCCTGCAGAACGTGAGGAGAGGAGGACATCATAGGTAACATATTCTGGGGGGGGGCAAACATTAGCCAAAGATAGCACATCTACAAGCTCACAACCAGCTTGTAGGTTTTTGGCAGACAGAGATTTGGTGTAGATGGAAAAAAAAAGCAGGTTCGTGTACAGCACTGTTTCCCAAACAGTAGGTCGGGACCCGTTTGTGGGTCGCGGACACATTTTTAAGTAAATATCCCTTAACATTTTGTTTTGAATTATTATTAGGCTTTCAAAGCATGAAAGAAATCCATACATTAGAAAACAATGTTTAAGAAGTAGTGAAAATAGACGATCTACAAGCTCACAACGCGTCGCATCGCGACACGTTGTGAGCTTGTAGATCTGCTATTTTCACTAGCTTTCACTAGTAGATCTGCTATTTTCACTAGCTTTCTCGAGCTTAATGTTTGGGAACCACTGATGTACAGAGCCAACTCAGGTCCAGTTTACTAAGTCTAGACTAGGTTTTAAGTGGGGTCTTTAGGTAGCTTTTTGTAGAATAGATGCTTTATCTTGTGAAATGGGATTTACGACGTGATCAATATTATGTAAAGGGAATCGTTCAAATGTTAATATCATTAGACAGGCAGGCAAGCTTCAGCGTTTAGAAAAGTAGAAACCAGATACAATCAGGCACACAGGCACACACACACACACACACACACACACACACACACACACACACACACACACACACACACACACACACACACACACACACACACACACACACACACACACACGCATGTACAGTACTGTAACTATGCATAGATTTGCACATACACACAAGCACACATCCAGTATGCACAAACAAGCATGCACGCATTTGCACACGTTTGTACGCACGCACGCATGCGCACACACACACACGCACGCGCACACACACACACACACGCACACGCACACGCACGCGCACACGCACACGCACACGCACACGCACACGCACACGCACACGCACACGCACACACACAGAGACATGCAAACAGATCGCAGATGAGAGATATGTGGTCATAACTGATGTAACCTCCGTTCTTTGAACTTTGTGATCTGCACCCCATTCTCTGGGCTGGAGTACATCAGTGTTCTGAAGGCAAGCGACTGTAGATCTGCAAAACATGGCTGTTAGATGAGAGGAGAGTGACAGGAGTACAGCGGTGGAGAACAGCGACAAAGACAGGTGCTTGTGGTTCCCGAACCTCCTTCTTCTGACTCGTCTCTCTACCCTCCTCTTCCTCCGTTGCTATAACGAATGTCTTAACGAAGAGTTTGTTTCCGTTTTCCCGGCTCCGATGTTGGTCAATGACCTTACGTCACTGTTTCCCAATATCTGGTCCGGGGACCACCGGGGGTCCGAATGGACCCTTACGGGTCTGTTACTCTGAGAGTGTACAAATGGAACCATTATATTTTTTATCTTTGGGACCCCAATCAACACTGTAAAATCCTCAGCGTTAATTTAACTCTGAGAGTGTACGAATGGAACCGATTTGGTTCCATTCCTACACCTCTCAGAGTTACAGACCAGGGGTCCATTTGGTTCGATCCCCTGGCGGTCCCCGGAGCCGACGTTGAGAACCAGCGCATTACATCACCACCGTGGCTGATGACATCACCGACATTACATCATTTCCTGGGCTGGTGACATCATTTCCAGACCTGTGCTGCCATTTGTGTGGGGTTCTGAGTTGTTGGTCCTCCCATGTGTTGTTGGCCACTGTATCCATTCATGCCGTTGGTGCCATAAAAGTTCATGCCTGCCATGTGCTGAGACACCTGAGAGAGTCAACACATACACATTATACTGTGTTATGAAGCGCTCTTATGCCGCGTTCACGCTGCCAGCTACAAAGCTACAGGCTACCATACATTTTCAATGGAAGCCAGCGACATGAAGATACAATGCGACGCACAACGTTTGTGGCTGCTACAGAATCTAAAAAGCTAATTGAGCTGGCTTCAACTGCAGCTATACAGCTACAAAACGACCGAGTGTCGTTTAACCATTTCCACCTCCCACAATTTCTGCCTGTAGTGGGGGAAAACACATTATTTTTGTCAGCCAAGCAAGTTCTGTGTACTTTTTAACCCCAGGTTTTTTTCTCCTTCATATTTGTCTCGTTCGGACACATGCTTGACATTGATCAATGCTTCAACAGCGACTCTGCGACGGATATGCTGCGTCGCTTTGTATCAGTGTATGTCTTGCAGCTGCCAGTGTGAACGCAGCAGTATACCCAATTCAAAGATAACAATAATAAACACACAATACCCCCCCCCCCCCTTTAAAATATAATTTTATACAATTTCCATTTTTACTAAGCAGCAAGCTAGATAGGCTTCGGCTAATTTGATTTACAGTAGGAATTATTTACGCAACTGCAAAGGCTAAACAAAAATGTGTGTGTCTGTGTGTGTGTAATTTTCTTTCCAATTTCAGTGCTTCCAATATACAGACTGAAAATTGTCTTGAGTCACTACACACAAACACGCACACTTACACACACACACACACACACACCCCAGCACGCGTCGCACACACACACACACACACACACACACACACACACACACACACACACACACTCACACTCACACTCACACTCACACTCACTCACTCACTCACTCACTCACTCACTCACTCACTCACTCTCATACAAATAAACCAGTGGTTCTCGAACTTTTCAATCTCAAGGACTCCATAACTTTCAGTTACAGACCTGTGTAAGGCTCCATTTATAATTTAACTTCATTGAGAACCACTGAAATACATGAAACAAACATAATACCTGGGAAATGTTCCACTGTATCTGTTGAGATTGTTGTACTCCATTGTACCCCTGCTGGTGAGGTAGGCCGCTCAAACCTCCCAACTGTTGCTGTCCCAGCATGCTTTGCTGCTGCCCTATCAGGCCATTTTGCTGCTGTCCCAGCATGCTATTCTGTTGAACTCCCATCATGCCGTTCTGCTGCTGTCCCATGATGCCTTGCACCATCCCTGACATGTAGGGCGAGCCGCAGGTGCCGCCGCCAGGCTGAGCCATGACCGCCTGTCCTCCCATGATGCCACTCTGCTGTCCCATCATGCAGTTCTGTGGAACGCCCATCATTCCACTTTGCTGCGCTCCCACCATGCTGCTCTGCTGCTGCTGCGGCTGACCCATCATGGCCATCTGCGATGCCATCATGGTACTTCCCATACCTCCCCCCGCCGCCTGGGCCAGGGAATGGTACGACCCGTACGGATGGGTGGGGTATCCCATCTGGTTCATGTACAGTCCTGCTGAAAACACAATGGGGCCGTTGTGAGATTTGGTGAAATTGCCCTTTATCGTTTGTCCCAAGGTGTCAGGTGTGTGTGTGTGTGTGTGCGTGCGTGCGTGCGTGTGTGTGCTCAATTTGGAGGAGGCGTTGTTTCCTTTACCCATGATTGTTGTCCGCTGTGTTCGACAAGTGTGCCATCTTTTGTTTTGTATGTAACAATGCTCTGCCTTACATGCACTTTGTAACTGGCTGTTTTACCTTTATCTGACTGCACTGGCAGTGTTTATGTCCTTTGTACATTTTGTACTTCTGTTTATGTGGACATAAATAAATATTTCAACATTTCACAGACTTTGCCTGTCTTGTCTAGGTCCTGTATTTCTATGTGTTATGTTCATGTTCTAGTTTTCATAGTTCTATGTTCATGCCTTCCCCAGCTGTATCTCATTTGTAATCAGCTCTCATGTGTATATTAGTCTTGTTCCCAAACAAGCCTTGCCGAGTCATTGTTTGTGTTGCATCATGTCAGTTTGTCTGTGATGTCTTCTCTGTTCACCTGCATTAAAACACCCAACCATGGATGTTTAACACTATTCTGCTTGGCTGTCCTGCTTTTGGCTTCTCACCACACCAATATGTGACAGTGTGATGCGTTTACTATATGTGTATGTGCACATGCACTGAGAACTATAAAGACACTTTATACATGCTCTCCATTGTATCACACATGCACTTTTAGATAAATCTGTCAGGAGTTTTTATCCCTCTAATATCCCCACCAAGCTGCAAATGGGATTGTTTGAAATCGTACGTCATGCCTTACAATGCTCACAAGCGACAAAGCGCCCGGCAGTCATTCATTTTCAATGGTTGCTGGGCTACACTGAGTGACATGCGTGCACTGAATGACAAGATGCCTGGCAGTAAAATGATGGACTCGCCTATACTGCATGGAAGCTCGCAAATATTGTTAACAAACTTTTAAAACGGCATTGTAACATTGTAAATGTGATGTTAATATTGAGCAACGGCCTGGTGTATTGCTCACCTAAAATGTTATCAGAAGCTGCAATTGCTCTTCAGCACTCCAGTTTCTCAAAACTACATAAGCACAAGTACACCCACAAGCTGCAGTGACAGGGAATCCAGGTATAGGCCACAACGCTTTGGCGACACATACTGACAAAGTCGCTGCTGGTGTGTGTACAGGGCGTTAAGACAATAGCCACGGCATCCAGGCGGGCTCGCTTTTGGGGCTACTTTTAGCCAAATACCATTTCAAGTTTGAACTTCACATTCAAAATGCAATTATTTGTCAAATTTTCCATGGTGCCTCTTCAAACAATGTATAGCTCTATAGCTATAGGTTGACATAGACACCAAGAAATATTTGACTATACATCTTGACTGAGACCGTGGGGCATTTGAGAGTTAAGAGTTCTTACCATGCACAGAGGGTGCGGACGCATACAGAGACAGGATTGAGTCCTTGGACAGTTTTTTGACAGTACCCTCTTCAGCTTTGGCTGCTGGGTCCAGGAACAGACTGAGGTTGTCGGGGACAGAGGCAGCCACTCTGGGCATGGAGCTCGACACAAGCTGTAGTGGAACCAATAATATAACCAAATAACATTTTGAAGACAGCATGTACTGTACAGCAATGATTTCTTTATTTATTTAAAGGGCCCCCAGTTTGATATGCATTAGGCCACAGACCCCCGTTTCATAAGATTATTTTTTTAATCTCTGGTACCCTATTATAAATCCTTAGTGTTAATTTAACTCTGTGAGTGTACAAATGAACCCTTACTATGGACCCAAACTATCAATCATTTAGCTGGACCCCATGTTGAGAGACAGTGCTGTACTATGTATGTCAGTGGTTCTCAAAGGGGTCCTTGAGGGTTTTCCAGGAGGTCCCCAGCTAAATTTGTTACTATACAGCATGAAAATCTGTTTAACCACTTTAAACCTATGTCGGCTATTTGAAAATAGCTGATCTACAAGCTTACAATGCGTTGCGTTGTAAGCTTGTAGATCTGCTATTTTCCAAAATTCTTGAAAGAAATGTGGAAAAAGTTGGAATATTTATGAAACATTTTAACCCTTTAAGACCTAGAACGCATCTGTGTCACGTTTTGATTTGAGCTAAAAAAGCATTATTTTACACTTTAGCTATTCAAAAATAGCAGATATACAAGCTCATAGCGCGGCACCGAGTGCCGCGCTATGAGCTTGTAGATCTGCTATTTTTGAAAAATCGTGAAAGTTTTTAACTCTATTCTTTGCTTCATGGGGGTCCCTGGAACAAAATATTTTGAGATGGGGGTCGGCGGCCAAATACATATAATTTTGGGGGTCCTTGACATGAAAAAGTTTGAGAACCACTGAT
>NC_137613.1:35279379-35359379 GCF_963280865.1 Gymnoscopelus braueri | reverse complement strand
CCGTTGTGATCAGGGGCGACCGTGTTAAGGGGCGAGAGATAGTGAAACACGGCCGCAGAGTTGTGGCTCGTACAGATTTTCGGAGCCTCAACACATATGCTCGTCTGTTAAGAGGTGTAAAGTAACTAAGTACATTTACTCCAGTACTGTACAATGATTGTGAGCTTGTAGATCGGCTGTTTTCAGAGTATTTCAGTATGCGCGTGTGTGAGTACTCTGTGTGACGGTCGGTGATTGAAACCGACGGCATAGGCGTTTCAGTCATGCAGTCCAACTTGACTGTAGCCTGTAGTAGCCTTTGCATGCGTTTCCTTTGTCCTCATCTTGCGCTAATGCACGCAACTGTTGTTCCAGGTTGTATGTTTGTTGTTTCGCATAAAAGCGTGCATCTGTTGTCCGTCAACAACACAGCCAGGCTCTCTCCCCAACTCCTTTCGCGTCTCTACTGGGTTAGGTGCCTCGGAGGCGAAAGGAAAACGGCGTTCGCGTGCTCAAACATGTTCATGGACCCCCAGATTAATATGTATTTGTCAACAGGCCCCCCCCTCATCTATTTTGTGGCAGGGAACCCCCTTCCCTGCGGGGACAAGCGATGTGAAGTCGGCGAAAAATAAATGTTCAGTCTGTCTGCATACAACACAGAGGAGATGTAAAGTAACTAAGTACATTTGCTCAAGTACTGTATAAGCGTGCATACGTTGTCCGGCAACAACACAGTCGGCGAAATAGGAGAACGCCGTTTGCGTGAAGTAAGTAAGTACCCCCAGATTAATATGTATTGTCCACGGCCCCCCCCCCCATATCTATTTTGTGCCAGGGACGAGCGATGAGCGATGTGAACTGAAGTCGTCGGCGAAAATGTTCTGTCTGTCTGAGTACAACACACACAGAGGTGTAAAGTAACTAAGTACATTTACTCAAGTACTGGATAAGCGTGCATACATTGTCCGGCAACAACACAGTCGGCGAAATAGGAGAACGCCGTTTGCGTGAAGTAAGTAAGTACCCCCAGATTAATATGTATTGTCCACGGCCCCCCCCCCCATATCTATTTTGTGCCAGGGACGAGCGATGAGCGATGTGAACTGAAGTCGTCGGCGAAAATGTTCTGTCTGTCTGAGTACAACACACACAGAGGTGTAAAGTAACTAAGTACATTTACTCAAGTACTGGATAAGCGCACATGTAAAGTAACTAAGTACATTTGACAGCAGGCGTGTGTAGTACTAGGCAGAGAGGCGAGAGGCGTGTCTAGTCCCATAGCTTGGGAGGACGAGGCCGCCCCGTTCAGAGTATGGGAAAATGGGGAAATATCCCCATTGGCTTAACGGACAGCCAATGACGCAAATCTGTCGAATGCAAATGAAAGTGTCGAATGCAAATCTGTAATCTGTCGAATGATGAGTAGTAGGTCTGCCTCTTCTTAGACCAGGTTTGACAACCTGGTAATAAGTACACTGGTAAAGAAAAAGAAAAAGCTTTTTCGTAATGAAAAAGTCTAGCTTTTTCATGAGCGGTCTACAGACTCTATTTTCCCTTTGTGGCTGCTTCAGGGCCCACATGAGTCTATTTAGTGATGCATGAGTCAAGGTGATGCATGAGCCAAGGTGATTCATGAGTCACAAAAAAATAAAAAATAAATAAAAGAGCTTTCCGAAAAATGATTTACAAACACACTCTTGTTGACAACATTCAGAGCGGTGACAGGTTTGCATCACTGCTGCCTTACGCAAGGCTGTCAAAAAAAAGGTTTCTTCCCCCGCAGAGAGCAAACATTGTGTAAACGTTCTTGTTTATTATGGCAGAGAAAGAAAGCCAACACCTTCGTGTTGGCGTACACAAAGACTAGGGCTTTGACTCACTGATAGCAGCGTGTACCTGATTTAAAGGGCACTCTTCAGAGTAGCGGAGTGCGTGGATCTGCGAATGCGTGAATCACCCTGGCAAATATACAGTTGTGTTTAACAAAGACATGAGCTAAGCATATCAGTTGAAGAGAAAACAGAGTTGGTGGATGAGTTAAAAGCGCAGACGGACAAAGCAGGAAGTGATGGTTTTATAGTGGTCTCGTAGATGGCCACATGGTGTACATTAGTTGTTTGATCACCTGCTGGGATTCAGTAGGGGAACACTGGGTCTTAATGAACCTCTCTGACAGGCACACACATCACTGTGTGTGTGTGTGTGTGTGTGTGTGTGTGTGTGTGTGTGTGTGTGTGTGTGTGTGCGCACGCACACAAGTGTGTGTGTGTGTGTGTGCGCACACAAGTGTGCGCGCACCCACTTACTGTACATGCATGTTCAGTACACACCGTACACATACTGTAGACACACGCATAAACAGACAGAGATACGCACGCACGCACGCACGCACGCACGCACGCACGCACGCACGCACGCACGCACGCACGCACGCACGCACGCACGCACGCACGCACGCACGCACGCACGCACGCACGCACGCACGCACGCACGCACGCACGCACGCACGCACGCACGCACGCACGCACGCACGCACGCACGCACGCACGCACGCACGCACGCACGCACGCACGCACGCACGCACGCACGCACGCACGCACGCACACACACACACACACACACACACACACACACACACACACACACACACACACACACACACACACACACACACACACACACACGTGAGCAGGTGCATGTGTGGCTCATTAGCCCATATCCCACTAGGATAAATAGTGGTCGCTGCAGGTGCTAGGATTATCCTTCAGGGGAACTGTCGTCACTGGGCCCTGTGCCCTCCCCTCCACCCTCCACCCTCCACCCTCCACCTCCCCTCCACCCTCCACCTCCCCCCCCCCTCCAACTCCCCTCCCCCTCCCCTCCCCTCCCCTCCCCTCCACCTCCACCTCCACTACCACATCTCCATGCAAAATAAAATGCATTACAATATACACATTTGGACTGTCCTATACTGTATATAACAAAAAAGATTTTGAGTGGCCAAAATGTATATCAAATGTATTTCCAGGGGTCAATAAATGTTTTCAAATATGTTTTGGCATGTTTTGTGTATTTTGAAAAGATATAATATAGGCCTGTGTAAAAATGTATATATTTTGTGGCTTTATGCACTGTAAAACCCTGATTCTAAATTTAAACAAACTGAACAGTGAGTACAGTAAAGTAGGCTAGTGCCGTCCCTTCCCATGTCCTTGCTACACAGCCTTCAGACACAGAACTGAGCCAGAAAGCCCAAGGCTTCTCAGTGACCCAGTAAGAAACAGCACAAGCAGAACCAGCTCAGCAGATGGACACTTATTGATAATTCAAAACACCCTCCAATTGCCACTTTACAGTCAATTCTAGCCTATCAATTACTGAATTTTGAAAAATGTATACTCGATCAAAGTTTCTAATTTAGAAGATTTAACGTATGAGCAAACAAATAAATAAAAAACAAACACAAATAACTTATAACAGATAAACATAAACTGAACTTTATTTTATTTAATCACTACCCATATCAACCTTTAAAAGAATTGCAGATAAGCTCACAAGATGTCAAAAACAAAAAATGATGAAACGTTTTTGAACGCTTTCGAAAGTGGTTACAAATGGGGACACATCGGCTGCATAATTGCCAATACCGAAGTTGTCAAAGAAGACAAATAATTGCATATATATTGGCCAAACCGATATATCTGTCGGGCTCATACATACAATAAGTAGTTGGTAGTCCTGTGTTAGTCATTGTATTCAGTGTCTCTGCCCCAGTGACCAAACAAATTCCTTGTCATTAAAGAGTTCTGAAAATCATAAACAATCAGCGGTAAAAGTATCAGAGCTGTGCTATAGTATGCTGTGATCTTTGCTGATCTAATAATCCCAATAATTGGATTGTGACGTGAGTCAGCTCATTTTCCCGAGTGGTGACACACTGTACTGACGCATTTACCAGGGTGCCCGTATTCTTTTAATGCGTCTATTGTAATTTGTCACAGTCATGCATTCATAGTAATTATTTTGGAAAAGCATGTTGTAAACGTGTGGGTTGTTTTGAGAAGCGCTTACTTACATGAACAGAAAAGTGTATTCGTGTTAACATCAAGTCAACATCGGAGCCAAGCGTTCAGACCAGAGTGCTGTGTCACTCGCAGACAGGGCAGGGCAGGGGTGACATTGAATCGGTAACCGTGCCAACCTCCTGCGTTTACAATGTGACTCAGTGCCAACTTGGCCAGAAAGGGGGGGGGGGAGAACGCCCAGCCTCTCCAACAGCCATTCATCATCATCTCCTCGTTTCAGCAGGACCACCACCACCATTACCCACCGACCGGTGATAGGATGACAGAGAGGGTGGAGGAGAGCGGGAAGGGGAGTAATATCTCCATGGTGACCCTTGGGTGTAAACATAAACACAAGAGCGATGGAGACAATACAAGGAAGCGGGAAAAGGGCGGGGGGAGGGGGGGGGGGGGGTTTGTACTCACACAAACACTCAAAACCCTTTGAGGGTAGGGTCGAGAGACAGACGCCAACAATCACCTGATTTGCCCTCTCTCTCTCTCTCTCTCTCTCTCTCTCTCTCTCTCTCTCTCTCTCTCTCTCTCTTCCCATCTCCCCATTATGGTGCAGTCTGCCGTAGCATAAGCGATTGACATATTTGCTAACACAAGGATATCCATGTGGTCGAAATGCTTTTAGACCCACGCTATTAGGAGGCCTGGGAGTGTCTGCAGGCTTTTTGAGAATGTCCCGGTGGAACTGGAACCCCTTAACCTTGAAAGTATTAGCACCACGCTCTACTCACTGAGATAAGAGAGTCATCACAGTAGGTGTGGACATTATGCGGAAGTGGAAGGATCATTTATGGGAGATGCAGTACAAAGAGACTGGGAAGGTGCAGAGAGAGAGAGAAAGAGAGAGAGAAAAGGGGGGATGCATAGTGCAAAGTCAATAAATGGCACCTAAACTGTGTACACAGTCAAATCAAAGTACAAGGTGCATGATTAAAACATAGCAATAGATAAATCGCAATGGATAAATACTGCAGCACTATGGAAGGCAGCAATGCTTCTAGTGCAAGTGAAAAGCAGGCACGTGTATATAAAATCACAGTCCTGTATGGTCCATTTAGTTTGATGTGCACACTCTCTGAGTTAAAAGAACACTGGATGTTACTGTGTATGGTTCGCTCATCTTGGTATCTCTACATAAGCTTTTGGGTTTCTGGGATAGTTCCAGTCCACCTGCTTGTGGATGTTTTCTTGTGTGCAGCACAGGTGAAGGCACATAATACAGACTAGACTGTGTACAGTATACTGTACCTTCAGCCACTTCCCACTTCTCCGCCCAAACAACACAGTAATCTATGTCAAAGCATAAAGCAAACAAGATTAGACAAAAGCCCTGTTCAACACCATATGGCTGAAAACACCACTGGAAGGATTGGGGTGGACCGGCATAAATGCATTAATGCTGATAGGTTTCTGTGTGTGTGCGTGTGTGTGTGTGTGTGTGTGTGTGTGTGTGTGTGTGTGTGTGTGTGTGTGTGTGTGTGTGTGTGTGTGTGTGTGTGTGTGTGTGTGTGTGTGTGTGTGTGTGTGCGTGTGTGCGTGTGTGTGTGCGCGTGTGTGTGTGTGCGCGCGCGTGCGTGTGCGTGTGCGTGTGCGTGTGCGTGTGTGTGTGTGTGTGTGTTTGTGCTGTAGGGGCATTTTGCATGGGAAGTGTAGTCTATTACTTCCCATGTATAGTAACACCTCCAACTGAATGTGCTAATTAGATCAGTGGTTCTCAACCTGTGGGTCGGGACCCTCAGGGGCCCCCAAATGATTTTGGGGGGTCCCCAGATGATTAGCTCAATGTGCAACATTGTTTTCTCACTCATGTATGTTGATTTGTTTACTGTTGAGTCAACAGTAAACAAACCAACATACAGTGTATGCAGGCAGGGTATCTGCACATTTCTAAATTGACAATTCAAGACCTTTTTAACACCTCTGAAATTTTTAATTGCGTCAAAAGTAATCAACAAACTATACTATAAAACATGGTCAAACATTAGACAAATTGTAAAATATTACCTTAGAAAGAGGCAAAAATTGTGCCAACGGCATATATATATTAGATTTTTTTAATTTTTATGGCGACAGCATGGTCATTAGCATATTATCATTTAAGAAAAGAGAGGAGGTATAAAGTGAACAAGAACCTTCTTTAAAACCACATAATGTTGTCGTTCTGAAGGAGACAGGGCAGCCCACTCCCATTCGTCTTTGTTTACTCAGATAGACAGCACACAGCCCAAACCTGAGGTGTTCATCTAACTCGAGACTGTAAAAAATGGACCATCACAGTTAAATTAACACTCTAGGATTTCACAGTGTAGGACAGCTGAGAGATAGAGAGTATAATTTGGCCTTTAGGGAGACTCAGGAGTGAGGTGCTGGTGGGATTCAATTATAATGGCCTGCGGGAGTATGTGCTGCGTGTCACAGTAAGTGTCTTACAGTATATGAGGCCATCGCATCATCAAAGGGCTCATAGACTGTTACTACACAGTAAAATCCTCAGTGTTAATTCAACTCTGAAGAGCGTACAAATGGAACCAAATGGTTCCATTTGTACGCTCTTGACAGTTGAATTAACACTATGGAATTTACTGTGTACTAGATGAGGTATGCAGATTTATGTTCAGCCCACCCCCCTGTTTTTGTTTTGTTTTAGTATAATACATTTTAGTTTCTTTGTGTATGTAAAAATGAATACATCTTGATATTAAGACAAACAAACAAAAACACATTTACTCCCCCCAAACTCAAAGGGCACACGTATTGACACTTTTGAGAGTCACATATTGGTCGTTACAATATGTAATACCGTAATAGATTATACTGTAGTCATATTTTCATGTTATGATAAGCATTAATTGACCACACATCGCATTGCAACACATTGTGAGCTTGCAGATCTTCTATTTTAACTATCATTGGATTTTTTTAATTAATTTTTTTCATTTTAAATCAGTCCGAAAAATCTGTTGCATGCATGTGTGCAAAAGCGTGAGAGAGACAGAGATAGAGAGAGGAACGAGAGAGAGAATTATTAATTTGACTGTTATCTATTATGTGAACTTTAGCCAATCACAGCCACTCAATCATCATTCCGTGTATATTACTTTTCCCACACACTGCCTGGGTGTGATTCAGAGGGTGAAATGTACATGCATGTCTTTTATTTTGATTTCTGCATATGTACACAGTGCTAATGTTTGTCTAGGGGCTGTGAGATTTCTTGCCACATTGTCCAGGAAAGGAAAAAACTGCTGATTTCTCTGGCCCCCCTTTCCACCATTAACACACATTTTGACATATTGTCACTGGCAACAGCATAACTGTCTGCATATCATTGCTGTCGGGTGCAAACCTCATATGTCCAAACCTTTTCCGTTCGTTTTTATCATTTTAAAAACGTTTTAAAATACTGAAAATAGCTGCTCACATCGCATCACTTTTTTCACTACTATTTTGTATGACACTCTTTTATGATGAAGTAGGACATTCATTCATGAAAAAAAACATAAAAGGTTGAAATATGGATATATGAGGTTTCTACCCGATCAGTTATTGATGCCACCTGTTAAATCCGCTTCAGTCATGAAGGGTAGACACACAGACGGACAAACAGACGGACAAAGTATTTTAAGCCCTATATGCTTTGTCATATGACAAAAAGCTAAAATGTATGATCTAACAAGGTTGGATTTCTTTTGAAAATTTCGGAGGTTGTGAAAAATGTTACGTTTTCACAGATAATCGCAAAACCAATATAGGGCTTAAAGTGGGTTAAAGTGGTTAAGCGTTAACACAACCGCTTGGTAGACTGATTACTCCCCCATGTTTGTGTGTCTCTATGCCTGTGTGTAATAATATCTCTGTGTTTGCTTGTGTCTCTATCTGTCTGTTTGGCCGTCTGTCTACCGCTGTGTGTTCTGTGTTTGCCTGTCAAAGTTATAGCTGCATGGAGACCTGAGCCACAGCAGCATGCATCCATCAGTTTAGCCTACTTTACTGTTTTCTAAACATGAAATGCAGTTTCCCTGTATAGTATAATAGTATGATTATGAAAATCTATTTTATTACTTGGCTATTTAACCCCCCCCCCCCCGCCCCCCCGCCCCCACTAACACTACTACCTAGCCGCTCGCAACGCGTCGCTTATAGATCAGCTATTTACACTACTTTTGTGTGACACTCTTTTATGATGAAGTAGGGCATTCATTTATGAAAAACAACATGAAAAGTTGAAATATGGAGATATGAGGTTTCTACCCTTTCTATCCTTTCTATCCATCCACGTATCATCCATGTAGACCACGAGGAAGACAGGTTCTGTCCAATTTTCTTAACTTTAGGGTTAGGGTTCGGTCTTAATTGATCAATTCTGCAGTCTTCTATAACAAACATTATAAGTATGCTTGCGTAGGAACACAAATGGACACACGCACGCACGCACGCACGCACGCACGCACGCACGCACGCACGCACGCACGCACGCACGCACGCACGCACGCACGCACGCACACACACACACACACACACACACACACACACACACACACACACATGCATGTACAACTCTCAACTCTGTCTATGATTAATGCTGGTTTAGGACCTGTTCCCATTTCAGTCTAGGCTCCCTTGGAATACTGTATGAGACACAAATGCTGAAATGTGCGTGCGTGTGTGCGTGCGCGCGCTCGCTCATGTGCATGTGAGTGTTTGTTTGTGTGTGTGTGTATCCCATTCCCACTGAAATGTTTCCATGGCTCTGATGGTTAATTTATCCTCTTTCGTACAACGGTGTCATGCAATGAAAATATCCGATCTACAAGCTCACATTGCTTCGTGATATGACGTATTTTGAGCTTGTAGATTGGCTATTTTTGGCGTGCAAAACTGGTGCACAATGAAGCATAAATCAGGCTTAAGTATCTCCCCTAGGCACAGATAGCAATGCGTGGTAACAAGAAACCTTTCCAGTCAGCGACTGCTGTTATGAACCATGTCACTCTATGACAGCGATTCTCAACCTTGTTAGTTTCAACAACCCGCACTTTGATAGACCACGGATCCAAATTTGATACGATTTTTTATTTTATTTCTTATCTCTGGGACCCCAATCTACTCTGTAAAATCATCCGTGTTAATATAACTCTTGAGAAATGGAACCAAATTAACACTGTCTGGGTCGATTTGTAAACTCTCTTGAGTTACAGACCCGTTAGGGTCCATTTGGTTTCTAAGTATCACCCCCTGGGGGGCCCCATGATGCCATGTTGACAACCACTGCTGAGCGGACAATGTTGTTTGAACAGCTTTCATTCAATAATGTTGAATGAAACTGTTTTGGTCGGCCAGGCCAATGGGCTTCAGTCACATTCACTTAAGTCATTGCTTAACCCTTATGGGTCCATTTTCAGACTCTCAGAGTTCAACCTACACTCAGGAGTTTAGTGTATATAGTTAGTTGCAGCAGACCTTTAACCACTTAAACCCTATACTTGGTTGACGCGGAGTCCCCCAAGACTCTGTACTAGTGACTTTTCTATTTTCACTCTATATTAAATTATCTTTGCTGAAAGTAGCCGGTGCGTTGTGAGCTTGTAGTTTAGCTATTTTCTGCGATGGTTTTCCCCAGAATACAGATGCTGCGAGTAGTTAAACGCCACTCTATCTATGACAGAAGAGACAGGAGAGAAGTATGGGTCATGTCACTGGCTGGACGTCAAAGAATGCACATCTGTCTGTCAGTCTGTCTGCCTGTATCCGTATTTATCTACTTGTCCACTGGACCACGTGTCTCTATATATACCAGCCTTCTTCTCTGACTACCAGTTTATATACTTTGACATCTGGTTTCTCAATCAGTTTCACTCTAAGGCCCTCAGCCTAACTGCCTTTCCATTTGTCCACCTGACTGTCTACAGTATATGCCCATTTCGACGGACTGTAGAAAACATCAGGATTGCCGTAAAGGTCAGGTCTATAATGCATTATAATCGCATTTATAATGCATTATAATGTGCTTATAAGGCTTCATAACACTCGTTTTAAATGTTTATAATCATGTATGACAACATTTAACGGCTATAACGTATTATAAGTGCTGGTCATAAAGCATTATAAGCTCAGTGGAACAGCACATTATAACTACCATAACTTAGTCAGTTATAAAGTGTCTTTGTTATAAGTTGTTATGCATAATTATAAACATTGCCTAATGCCAATTACTTTCCAGGAAATAAATGACGGTGAAGGCAATCAGTTATTGATGTCACCTGTTAAATCCGCTTCAGTCATGAAGGGTATACCAACAAACAGAGAGACAAAGTATTTTAAGCCCTATATGCTTTGTCATATGACAAATAGCCAAAATGTATTATCTACAAGGTAAAAGCTTTTTTTTTAAGCTTTTTTGAAAATCACAAGTTTTCACAGATATCCGCAATATAGGGACGTCAGGGTTAAAGTGGTTAAGCGTTGGCACAGCGGCTTGGTAGACTGATTACTTCCCCACGTTACTTCCTCACGTTTGTGTGTCTCTATGTCTGTGTGTAATAATATCTCTGTGTTTGTCTCTATCTGTCTGTTTGGCCATCATTGTCTGTCTACCGCTGTGTGTTTGCCTGTCAACGTTGAAGCTGCATGGAGACCGGTAACATGAAATGTTTCCCTGTATAGTTATTCAATTATTATGAAAATTCATTCGATTACTTGGCTATTAACCCCTCACTACCCCTACGAGTACCCCCCATCTATCTCCCAATTAAGATATTTGGGAGATTGATGGATGCTGGAATTGGATAGGGTAGTGAAGTAGAAATGTGAATTACATCAATTATAAGTTCACAAGTTTCATTTATCATGTGTCTGAAATCAAAGCGGGACTTGTTTTTCTATTTGTCACATAAGAAAAATGTATTTCAGTTAGCCCATTATGTCCAATGATTGCACACCATGGTCTACTGCTCCATGCATAGGCTATTGTAAGAGGTGCCAAAACACAATACATCATTATTGGAATCTGGAGCTTGTTTTCCAAGTTTAGAACATGGTAGCCTAAAGTGCTGATGGTAGCCTATACATCAGCACTTGTGTAGTGGCCTAAATTGGCATCGGATATGTAGAAATAAAAAGTAGGCTATTCATAATCACCTAACTAACTACTAAGGCATTTGTGACTCCACGATTCTGAACTCCACATTTCTCGATTACTAAAGCTTAATCGTTGTCCTTTCTCTTCTCAACCAAAACAACTGTGTCAAAACAAGCAAACAGCAGCAGGTTACATAGTCCAAGGCCTCCTTTCATTGAGGCTATCGACCTACACACACAGAAGCATGCATACACACCACTATGCCTTACACAGTTAAATCCTCAACGTACATTAACCTTTTTGTAACTCTGAGAGTATACACATTTTCATTTGTATCGCCCCCCCCCCCCCCCCCGAATAGTGTGTAGGCAAATGCACGCTCACATACACACTACTATAGGCCTACACAGTAAAATCATCAACGTTCATTAACCATTTTGTAACTCTGAGAGTATACACATTTCCATTTGTATACAACCAGAGTTAGGATAGTATAAATAGAGTGATGCTTCTTGGTGTGTGCCCCCCCCCCCACCTGCTACTGATGAGAGAGAGTCTCATCCTGGGAACACATTGTACAGGGCGACTCAAAGTCAGTGCAGGGGGGCAGGATGGAAGGATGGTTATATTCTTTACTCTTTTTATCCCACGGAATAAAGAGGAGAACATCCTCTGGGGGACCTGACGTTCTCCTTGCAGCTCATATAGTACAACAATGTAATTGGTCGGATGAGGATGATAGAGAGCACCGCAGCACCGCATTTCCCCCCCCAAGCCCTGGGAAAAAGAGGTTGAGTCATGATGCATCTTCCACGTTTGTGGGTATAATGATATCCCTCGTGTCACGTACTGGTACTGACTCAGGACCAGTATTGATGATGATGATAGGCTATAGTATACTATAGTGTATTGTACTATAGTATACATCCTAGTAGAAACACATAACATAACATAACATAACATAACATAACATAACATAACATAACATAACATAACATAACATAACATAACATAACATAACATAACATAACATAACATAACATAACATAACATAACATAACGTGGGGAAAGCTTGCTGAAGATAGCAGATCGACAAGCTCTCAACATGCATTGAGAGCTTGTCGATCGGCTATTTCCAGCAAAAGCTTTCCTCACAATGACAGAAAACAGAAAGAGACACTTAGTATTGAGCCCTTATGGGACTCCGGTTATACCCATCATGGGGTTTAAGTGGTTAACACATAACACAACACACATGATTAATAACCTACCTTTTGATTCACAGTCAGCGCAGAATTTGTTCTCTTCCAGGCTCAGTAAAGAGTTGAGGACGGCTTGGTATCTGTCAATGTCTTTCACTGATTTACCCGTCATCATCGCACTATATTCTAATTTGCCACCCACCTCAGTCCGCAGTTATTTGGGGGCTGTTTGTGTGAAATAGCCTGTTAATGATCGCCTTTTCTGTCAACAAAATGAGACCTATATGCTATTTATTTCAGTCCAATGCAGAAGCGATGCGCTGATCGTTCCTCTTCCTCTCCGGTAGAGTTTTTCATTCACCGCGATGGGATGATAATTGCCTTGAAGCAAAGGCAGCGTGCAGGTTATTCCAAGTAAATCATCCAACAACAACAAAACATATATATATATATATATATATATGGAGCGACACGTTATTGCTGTGTTTGAAGATTGGATATTTTCTGTGTCCAGTGATTTATATTAACGAGTGTTGTTGTTCTTTTCTCTCTCTCTCGCTGATAGTCCTCTCCTCTCACCTCCCTTTTACTGGCACTGCTGCACACACACACACACACACACACACACACACACACACACACACACACACACACACACACACACACACACACACACACACACACACACACACACGGAGAGGAAATTCGAACCGGTTTTATTTAAATAAATGTTGCTTGCCAATAATGCTGCCCTGTAGATTAGAAATACAAACCCAAATTATATTATATAAAAAGTATCATTCATTTGTCTCGTGTTTTCCCCCTCTTCACTGTTTGTGTAAAGTTTCGCCACCTGCTGGTGAATTTCAATAAGTACATTGGATACAGAATAGGCCGGTGTGTCTTCAACAGGGGGTCCGGGGCCCCTAGGGGGTCCTCAGAGTTACTACAGGGGGTCCGCCAAATCTCTGTGTGATATGATTTTTTTTTTTTTTTACATTGAACCACTTGAACCCTAGCATCCCTTTTCTGAGGAGAACTTTTGCCAAAAATAGCAGATCTGCAAGCTCACAACGCCTCGCGCTGCGAGGCGTTGTGAGCTTGTAGATCTGCTATTTTTGGCAAAGAGGTGTTTGGTGTAGAGGGAAAAAAGAGCCGACCAAGTAAACAATTTTTTTTAAATCTGAAACACAATTTTATACAATATAGAGGGGGTCCCTGCTTCATCTCTCTCTTAGCTAGGGGGTCCTTGGCCTAAACGTTGAAGACCCCTGCACTATAGGGCCATCTGGGCACCTCGATGTAAAATTGGCTATTTTGTCCAAAATGTTAAAAAATAAAATATTTGAAGTAAAGTATATATGATGTGGACATACACGGTACATCATTACACTTAATTGTATCCTTCAACTTTCTTGGTTTATGCCCCAAAATGACTGGATATACAGGTTTTGTAGCCATTTGTAGCATGTAGAAATATTAGGCCATCATATATACTTTACTTAATACTTTTTAAAAAATCCAAATATTGTATTGTTTAATATTTTGGATAAACATATCCAATTTATCACCGAGGTGCCCACTCTTCCTTGGTGCCCACCTAGGCCTGAAACATGATGTGAACCATGGCTAGTGCCCAGTGTTACCAGTGGTACATTTACCAAAAGTAATTCCCATCTCCTGCGTTTCCACGTCAGTCCTGGCGGTGGCGCTGCTAAAACCTCTCTCTGTAAAAGCAGAGAGAAGAACACAGTGTTGCCAGGTCTACTTATTATAAGCGACGTTGGGCTTGTTTTCCCTGTTAAATCGCTTGTAGTTGTAAATATTGCTACTGTAGTTGCGGGGCTTTCTAAAGTGTACTGTGTAGTTGATTTGGTCTTGTTTCCTAGTGTTGTTTAAACCAGTGTTTCATAAACATTTTCATGTTAGGAACACCCAGATGAATATGTATTTGTCCTCAGACCCCCCCATCTGAAAATATGTTGTGCCATATGGTTCACATGACGCTCGTCTGTCACAATCACAAGCGTCATGGAACCACTTGTTCCTGGTTTGCGAATTGTTTACATTTACAACTGCTACATCTACATAAACGTTCAGATCTCAAATATAAATTGCTGACCCCCAAGCCGCGGATGTAACAGTTTAAAGTGCACCGGTCTAACTACCCGTATCTTCCGTATTGTTCAATAAAAAGCTTTTTAATCCGATCGCCGACTACGTGACCCTATCGGTTGGAAGATGTATTGCACTTTGATACATTACAAAACAATCAAATAATTAATATAAAATGGCTGCCGATCGGATTAAAATGCTTTTCATTGAACAATACGGAAGATATGGATACTTAGATTGAAGCGTCTCAGCTTGGTACATCCGTGTCTTGGAGGTAAGCACTTTATATTTGAAATTTGAATGTTTATGTAGATGTGGCAGTTGTAAATGTAAAATATTCGCAAACCAGGAACAAGTGGTTCCATGACTGTCATGGTGATGGTATGACAGTATATGTTTCAGGGCTACCCCAATACAAGATGTGTGTTGTTAAAAAGGTTTAAAAAATATTCCAAAATTACCTTATTTTTTCCCCCCCAATATATATTTTTTTGTAAATAGCTGATCTACAAGCTCGTTGTCGCTTCTTTTGGCCTTGTTTTCATTGACCTGGTTGCTTGTTTCTGGTCAAACCTGGCAACCCTGGAGGAACATTCTGACAGCTGACCCGGAAAACAAGAGCTACACGGTCACCAGATCAGCAGGGATCCACTCACTGCTTAGCCAGAAACAAATAAATAAAGGATCCATATCGAGTGACCAGCCTAGTGTAGTGTGTGCGAGCTCGTAACACAAGACACAATGTCCAGGCAATCCAACCGAACCACAGACAACAAGAAGATGGTAAGAGACTGACTGACTGCCTCCACACAGCATGCTAACCTAGCCACGTTAGCTTAAGAGCTAGCACTGCAGTCAGTGCCTTTGTTTTGCTATTATTTCCAAACCTCTGTCATCAGTTTCAGTTTGATTCATTAGCACACAAAGAGTTAAAAACGGAAGAAAGATTAACAAACATAATAACCACATTGTGCAGGAGAAGTTTAGAAGCCTAGAGAGCTTGCCCTGCTTTGTAGAATCAAAACAATACATCAAAACATTATACCAAAGAATACATATTGTTTAAAAATACCAGTAATAACTCAAGAGATAATGTGTAAACACAAACATACACGCATACATACAGTACATGCATGCATATACTGCATGCATAATAACCACCTACAAACCTACACACCCACATAATGAAATGCATACATAAATGAACATAGACCTCTTCATCTACTGCATTACAGAATTACATCAACTGAGTGATTCTGTTGTTCAGTGTGTTTATTATTGTTTGTCGCATGATATTATTGTATGGAAGAGGTGAACGTCGACTGCACGATTATTATGCATCCCTCAATAGGGTTTTAAGCATAAGTAGCATAGTAGAGTCTTTATTTAAACTTTACATAAAACATACTGTATTTATTATCCAAACAAGCTTTCCAAAAATATTGTTGTAATGCATGTAATTAAAGGTTGATGTCAGTTCAAAGTAACTCGGTCTCGCAATGGTTATGTTTCACCCACACCACAAGGGGGAACTGATAACAGTATACAATGAGTCTAGATAGGAGTGGAACCATCTAACTTTAATGCTTTGTATTTCCAATGACGGCAGCATTCAAGCTCTAATTCTAATCTGGTTGGGTTCCTGCCCTGTTTTTTAGGGGCGGAGGGGGGGTTCTAATGATTTAATCTCATACTATGTGCTCTTGTGTCATTGATTCTCTTGTAGAACTCTGAACTGTTCACACTGACCTACGGGGCTCTGGTCACTCAGCTCTGTAAGGACTACGAAAATGACGAGGAAGTCAACAAACAACTGGACAAGATGTGAGTGTAGACGCTCGACGAAGCCGGATGCACCGCGGTGGATTCGAACCCCAGCCACCGCGGTGGTGGGCAGGCACTTCACCACTGCGTCACCCGAGAGAGTAAAGGCTCACCGGAACCACCGGACTAGCATTAAGCGATGCCTTTGTGTGTGTTGTATTTCAGGATATTTTGCATTTGCTTGATAAGCACGCATAATGCTAACTTCTGCTGGTTGCAATGGGCTTGTGTAAGATAAAGGGACCTTGTATGTCCAAAAGCGTAAGCGTTACATATCAGGAAATGGGAAAAGGAACTTGTGTTCCAATGTAGTTATTATTTAGTCTTTTAGTATTAAGTGTTTGTTGATACTTTTCATTGGTTCAATATTTATAAAACCCATAGACACACTTTACCACTTTCAAACCTTTCTAAAGGAGAAAAACTAGCCGATCTACAAGCTCACAATGCATCGCCATGCGTTGCGACACTATTGTACAACGAAGTAGGGCATTAATTTAAGTTGACAAGGTTTTCTACCCGACAGCAACAAAATGTAGCTTTCCCAGAATGACGAGGCTAAGGTCAATCAAAACAAAAGGATTACGAATGTGCTATCCTGCAAACGGCAATCATTGTTCTTCACATGTCCTTCATGCTCAACAGAATCTTGACAGGATTAGACGTACTTTCTTTACTTTTTATTTTTTAGGTCCACCTTTGCACTGCTCTTGAGCTCCCTTTTCCCTCTAAGCCAAGTCATGTATGGAGACGGGGCCTGTCCTATATGGCCTTAGAAGGCAGTGAATGTGCAGGGTCTGCTATGCCATGCAGTGGCCAGCCTGCTTGCAGGGAGTCAGGTTAAGATGAGGAGGCATCTCTTGGCTTGAGCCTGCAATCTGAAGCCAAGAGATGATAGAAACTCAGCCTGACCCCTGAACCCTAATCAGAAATACCTTCTGTTTTCCAAGAGCGCCACCCCCCCCCCCCCCCCCCCATAAATGTCCTGGTGCATTTTGGGCTGTCTGCTATCTCGCTACAGAAGCCTATCGTTTTTCGTCCGTCTTTCTATGTGGTGCTTTGTCTCTCTTTTTTTTTTTCCTTTTCCAAGTCACCTTCCAAAATGTTAACGAGGGGAACGACTTTATCTCTCTTTCCTTCCTTCCTTCCTTCTCTCTCTCTCTCTCTCTCTCTCGCTCTCTCTCTCTTTAACAGGGGTTATAACATTGGAGTGCGTCTGATTGAGGACTTTTTGGCCCGCTCCACCGTCGGCAGGTGTCAGGATTTCCGAGAAACGGCCGATGTCATCGCCAAGGTAATGGGGGGAGATTGTGAGCCAATCAGAGCATGACCACGGAAGTCTCCCAAAGATGAGGGGGGGAGTGATGGGGGGGAGGGGTGAAAGAGGTAGAGAGAGAAATTCAATACAGAAATAAAAATAGAGATAATGGAGATTTTGAGCTTGTAGATCTGCTATTTTTGAAAAATCGTGAACATTTGTGCAAATCTTTGAATATATATATGTATTTAAAGCGAACATTTGTAACCTACATCTTTGCTTCTGGGGGTCCCTGGAAAAAAATGTGCACAAACGATTAAAAAAATAAAATAGCAGATCTACAAGCTTATAGCGTGGCACTCGGTGTGTGTTGACCACGGAAGTCTCCCAAGATGAGGGGGGAGTGATGGGGGGAGGGGTGAAAGCGAGAGAGTGAGAAATGGAATACGGAAATAAAAATAGAGATAATGGAGATTCAGCTTGCATGAATGGCCTAGTTAGGTAAAGAAGAGGTTGGTGTGGTAATTCAGCTGGGAGGAAGCATTTCTGCATAACTGTGCCTGAATAAGGAAAGCAAGCGGCTTGAGACAGGGGGACTGGAATTTGAACCCTCAACTTGTGGCAGGCTGCATTGTTTCTTAGGCTCTCATTGCTCCTTTTCTGCTGCTTTTCATTATTCTGGAGTCATGCAGCTCTGAAACATCTCAGCTATGTCACCACAAAGTCAACTGCTGTGATTTGTGTGTGTGTGTGTGTGTGTGCGCTATTGGATTTCTATCTTTTCTGAGGAACAGATGTCCTCCCGAGGACATCTTATGTGGACATGTCGTTTTCTTTTGTCGATCATCTTTCCAAAGAACTGCTTTTTAAGGTTAAGAGTTGAGGTTAAGGGTTAAAGTTAGAATCAGGATTAGGTTACTTCTAAGGTAAGGGTTAAGGTTAGCTGATGATTCTCACAAGGCCTGTCACAATTATTACATATTCGCAATTATTTGAGATAATTGCATAATCGTCATAATATCGTCATATAAAAAATGACACAAATAGTGGCAATAGCAGATCTACAAGCTTGAAACGCGTCCCATCGCGACACGTTTTGAGCGTTTTGAGACAATAAAAACGTAATCGTGACAGCCCTAATCCTCACAAGTGTGGTACGTGTGTGTGAGTGTAAGAGCGAGAGGGATGCATAGAACCTGAGGTCAGAACCACATTCCTCACTGCTTGTTGTCTTACTGTAGTTCCTTGATAGCCAGGGTCTGAGATTCACTTACACTGAGACTGAAAGGCAATCTCTTTTTGCCCAGAAACGTGACGCACACTGAATGACACCCATTCTCTGCCACTCTCGCTGTTTTCCACTCTTTTTCCGTGCTGTGCCACCTGTACCACACAGAACTGAAGTGTTATAATGTGTAATTAGGTGCCAGTTTTTATTTCTAATCAAAACGCTAAACTGGCCTAATAACTAGCTGACTCCACTTCCTTCTCTGTTTATTTTGGCTTCTGAATTGACTAAACTTCCTCTTGAAGGGGTTAAACGAAGTGTCGTTTTGTATTGTCTCTTCTCAATTTCAGCCCATTCATTCTTACGTAAATACAGTGGTGGATTCTTTTTTTGACTTAAGTGAAAGTATCAATACGGCAATGTAGAAGTACTCCGTTACAAGTAAAAGTTCGGAATTCAAAATTTACTTTAGTGAAAGTACAAAAGTATTCAATATATAGTATACAAATACCTCAAAATTGTGCACTACTTGAGTAAATGTACTTAGTTACTTTACACCACTGCGTAAACACCATTCCATCCTTGTTGTTGCTGTGTCTCTCTGCTGGCAGGTGGCATTCAAGATGTACCTGGGCATCACCCCCAGCGTGACCAACTGGAGCCCGGCGGGAGACGAGTTCTCCCTCATCCTGGAGAACAACCCCCTGGTGGACTTTGTGGAGCTGCCAGACAATCACAGCATGCTCGTCTACTCCAACCTGCTTTGTGGGGTCCTCAGAGGAGCCCTGGAGATGGTAAGAGATCAGTGGGGGGGGGGGTGTTTGAGGCAAAGCAAGCGTTATATGTATGAATGCTTTTGTTTGTATATACTGTATACACAGTGGTGGAACAAGTGCTAATTTTTTGTTCTACTTATGTAAAAGTATCAATACTGCAATGTAGAAATACTCAAAGTAAAAGTATTGAATTCAAAATTTACTTGAGTAAAAGTGCAAAAGTATTGGTATCAAAATGTACTTAAAGTACCAAAAGTAGAAAATACTCATTATGCAGACTCTATGCAATGTCTCTGCAACAACCTCCTTCCTATAACAATAACCTTATTTGGGAAATGAATGAAGACGAATTAAATCGAATTATACCCAATTCAACAAAGGTCAACCATAAGACTGAAAGATTAGAAAAAGGAACCGTACTGTATTGCAGTCCGAATAAAACGCATGAACATGAAACTAAAAGGGCATAAAAACGAGTCATACAAAAGGCTTTCCTTGCCGTTTGCGGTTCAGGTCCAGATGGCGGTGGACGTGAGGTTTGCTCAGGACACTCTGCGAGGGGACAACGTTACGGAAATCCGCATGAAATTCATTAAGAGAATCGAGGAGAACTTGCCTGCTGGAGACGAGTGACGAACACGGAGGAGAAACTAACCTCTCCTCATTCTCTCCTCTTTCTCTGTCTTGTTCTTATTGGAGAGAATGAGAGCGAGAGATGGAAGGAATACCTTCACGTACGTACGGACTCGATTATTGAAAGGAGGGAATCTCAAGAAATCAAGTTGGGCGGTGCATCTCCAAAGGTCCAATGAATATTTCTATCTCCACTCTAACAACGTTGATAGAGATGAATTTGTTTGCTCTGTGAATTCCAAGCCACTCCTCTAACATCGGAAATGAAAAAAAGTCCCTCCTCAATAGGGAATGTCCATTATTTCACTGATGTTTTTGCAATCCACTACACAAGTAGTCTAAAATTAAGGGAAGACTCAGAAAACAGCCAAAACTGAGCACATTTTGATCTATAAGGCCAAACATCAGGGGGAAAAAAAGATTTTGAGATATGAAAGCCATTTGGAAATGCTTAATATAATATTCAAATAACAAAATGTTATTTTACATGCCACAGAAGTTGTTGGTTAATAGTTAGTTTAAATGACTAGTATTTATTAACCAATTAGTAGGGGCAGCACCATTTTAATAGACTAGTCTACTAACGGTGTACATCCCTACTAGTCAATTCCTTGCATCTACTTTTGTTATCTTGTTTTCACAAATATTATCTCTTTGAGACGTTGTACAGATAAGACGATGCAAGGGACTGGAAAAGACCTATTTGGATTCAGGGGGATCATAGAGCAACTGTTTACACACTCGGATATGTATATACTGTATAGCATTGTCTCCTCCATTCCCTGCTGGGTGATTCTTTGTTAATCCATTAACATCGGAAACGCATCTGTGTCATTTTACGATTTCTTTGGATATTTTTTAGAAAAATCGAAAATATAAGTATATAGTATGTTTCTACAAATATCTTCTAAATCCTAACAGTTTTTTTGAAAAAAAACGTATGTTGCTATAATATCAGTGGTTCTCAAACTTTTTGTTTGACAAGGACCACCCAAAATGACATGTATTTGTCGGCGGACCCCCATCTAAAAATATTTTGTTCTAGGGACCCCCCAGAAGCAAAGATTTGAATAAAAAAATGTTTGTATGTATATGTATATGTGTATATATTCAAAGATTTGCACACATTTAAAAAAAAATAGCAGATCTACAAGCTCGTAGTGCGGCACTTAGTGCCGCCCTATGAGCTTGTATATCTGCTATTTTTTAATAGCCAAAGAAATCTTAAAATGACACGGATGACCCACTTTGGCCCTCGTTTTCCAACGGGGATAAGGTTGGAGGTTGAGAGGGAAATGTCAATGTTAGGTTTGTGCTAAATGGTAGCAGACAGTCATTGTTCAGGGGAGAGAAACCAACTTACACATCGTCACTGTTGGGTGGAAACCTTGATATGTTAAAAACGTATCAACAAAAAAAGAACCCGTGTTCCAAAGGATCCAATATAATTATGATTTAGTCACAAGCTTGTTGATCTTTTTGATGCTTTTTGATGCTGATTGGTTCAATATTTGTAAAACCCACAAAAATACTTAACCAGTTTAACTTAAAAAAATAAAGAAATAGCTGATCTTCAACCTCAGCTCACGCCATGAAAAGTTGAAATATGAGATTTCTGCCCAACAGCAACGACATAATATCTGTAATCCTCACACATGGGAATCTACTGTATTTCTACAGTGGTGGAGAGTTATGAAGACATTTTGTGAGCTAAACCAGAGCTTGTCGGCGAGTTAACGTTAACTACATTTAACGCTGTGGGCCGAGCTGGCAGGACTATAGGGGCAAACCAGATGATGTCAAACGGTCTTCATGAATCTAAGCTGTTGATTTCCAATCCTCCGTCTTGTACAGTAACTTATCATTGATATTTTGGTCATTTGAAGAGAGAGGTCTGTTTGTCACGTTTTCATGTTTTATGTTTCTTTTTCTTTTTATGTCAAATCTAATGTGAAATACAGCTGCCATTGGTATGGCATGCTAATGTATGTTGTCATTTAATAAAACTGACACATTCAATGTTGAACCAAGGTTTCTCCAGTGTGCTCGTGAGGGCGATGGTGGGAGAGTTGACACTTCATTACATGCGTGTAAGGAGACCTGGTCCAGCATAACTGTTCAAGCAGACCTTATATACAACCCCACACACACATAGACACACACACACAGTTCGCTTACCACCTTGTCAATTCCACCCCAGTGTACTGTGTGAGGGTTGTTCCTCCAGAGTACCACAGCAGCCCTGCAAAGTCAAACAACAATAACGGAGAGCTAATGCCTCGCATATGTTTGTTCAGTGTACATGGAAGCAATCAGCCTGTGTGTGTGTGTGTGTGTGTGTGTGTGTGTGTGCTGAGAAGCATAGGCAGCTCAACATAAAAATAAAGCAGCAACTTTACCAGAGCGTGGTTCTGGCCACAACACCTGCAAATAGCTTGACGTCATCCAGAAGTCACGAACACAACTTCTCATTTAGGCCCACTACTCACCTCGTCAATCACAGCACACAGAGCTGGCCATTCAGTCACACACGCGCGCACGCACACACAACTTTGTTAAACTTCAACACACACACAGCATCCCGTGGTCCTACTTAAACAGTGATTGACAGTTTTCTTTAAATACCTTGAGAACATTTTAAAATGTTTCTCCTATTCTCTTTCTGCGTTTTTTAGTTGTGTGTTTCCACCGAGCAACCTTGCAATAATACCCGCATCAAATTCATAGCTCTCCTGAAAGCACTTACAAGATGACATTGTCAGATTAAGATTTCCTTTTGGAGAGATCTGCAAGCTATTAGCTGCCTGAGACCTTGAGTTTAAACACATCCTATTTTATAACAGCTGTTACGTGAGCACTTTTTATGGCTCTGTACTTTCATAATTCAAATAAATGTACGTCGACTGATTTTTTTTTTTAATGACCACCAGAGGTCACTGTGAACATACATTCTCCAGTTGCAAGTCATTTTCACGAGCACTTCAGTGGATTAATATATGAGCTTGAATGCTCTGTGTACAGCATGTGGCATGTTAGGCAAAGGTATATTATGGGGGTAAAGAATTAAATACATTATTTCCCAAATGGATATTTAGTGTAGTTGCCAGAAAACCTAAATAAAAATGTCCAGTTTTAGATTGTCAGTATAGTATGACTGTATGTCAGCAGAGAAACATGCAACGAACCTACAGTATATCAGCACCATAGTTGGTGCCAATATGTGACTATAGCCACGATTTGTATTCTCTGGTTGGCTGGAATCACACATCTGACGGGATAAACACCCGAGAAGTTCACGCGGAGCGAGCTCTGTCAGCATGAAATAAGCCCTCGGGCCCATGCGGAGATCTCTTACCACATTACGTCCACATATCTAGATACATTCTGCTGGTCTGTGATGTGGATATTGGACGGTGAGTGAAAAGGAAATGGTTTTGTACAGATGCCCAATGTAAATCACTTGGCTGAATTAGAGCGCTGTATCTGGGGGGGACGGACAGCTGGGATTGTGTACTAGTGCGAAAATCTGTATCATTCTGCCATATGCTTTCAGGAATTTAGCTCCGAGACGCACGCATTTCTGACCCCCGTCAGAACCAGACTAATGGTGAATGTATTACCACCGCTATACCCTCTTATGGGTATTTGCACTCACAGTGAGGACCTTGTCCAAATACGCGCATAGGTCATTTTCTGTTTCCTACGCCTCATTCCAATACATCTGTTCACTTTTAAATTGTGATCGTTTCCACAGTTTTTACCTGATGAATACGATTGTATGGAGAATAAATTGAATGAATGTTCACTTATGACTTAACTCCTTGTATAATTGCCCTGGGCCTGTGTACCTGATGATGAATTCTGTTCCCTGTGCTAGACTGTTGTTGCAGGAGGCGGTTACGAGGAGCATTGCAGGAGGAAGGAGATTGTTTTTCAGGCACTTAACCACCCTCCTTACCTCGTAAACCAGGGGTCTTCAACGTTTTTCAGGCCAAGGACCCCCTAGCTGAGAGAGAGATGAAACGGGGACCCCATCTTGGTCGGCTCTTTTTTCCCTCAACACCAAACCTCTTTGCCAAAAATAGCAGATCTACAAGCTCTGAGCTTGTAGATCAACTATTTGTTGGCTAAAGTTCTCCTCAGAAAAGGGATGCTAGTGGTAAATGTAAAAAATATATCACACATAGATTTGGCAGCTCCCCTGTACTATATAGTAACTCTGACCCCTAGGGGTCCCGGACCCCCTGTTGAAGACCCCTGTCGTAAACTAATACTTAGTTTTGGTCTGCTCTGTACTTGGTCTGATCATTTCCCCTCCACCAACTCTCTTCGACCGGAAATAGCCAATCTACAAGCTCATAATTGCGTCATGTTGCGACACATTGTGAACTTGTAGATCTGCTATTTTCACAGAATGTCCCCACCCTGAATAGGGATGCTATTCTGTAGGGTTCAAGAGGTCAAGCCTCGAGCAAAAGGCTTTTAGAAGCTATTTTTGTCCATTGTCTTCTCTCTGTACACATACAGTGGCCGGTAGAGCGGCCGGATGGGAACCGTGAGGTTCCCAGTTCGATCCCGGGCTCCCCCAGAGTTGGTGTCGAAGTGTCCTTGAGCAAGACGCTGAACCCCTAATTGCTCCCGATGAGCAGGTTGGTGCCTCGTATGGTTTCCTCCGCCATCGGTGTGTGAATGTGTGTGTGAATGTAATGCACAATCCATGTAAAGCGCTTTGGATAAAAGCGCTATATAAATGCACCATTTACCATTTTATACATACAGTACAGTGCTTTAGACCAGTGGTTTTCAAAGTGGGGTCCAGGGACTCTAGGGTTCTTTTGAAGGGGTTTTAAATTGGCCCTTACAAGTGATATGCAAATGGGTATCATTTGTAGCCTACAGTATGGTTCCATTTGTAGCCTATATATTGTCAGAGTCAAGGGAGGTCCTTGAAATGTAAAACTTTTGACAACCACTGCTTTAGACACATGGGTGATAAAAGAGGTTCCCCATCACTCACCTTTTTTTTTTTTTTTGTAAACGCAATTTTTGTCCATCTTTTTGTGTCTCCCAATATTTTTTCAGGAAACTTTATTAGGACAGCGCGGGGCAAACAAGTAGCAAATGTTGCAGGCCAGAGACGATGTGCAGCGAGCTGCTTTAAGCGGCCTAAACGCTTCCATGTGGGCCTTTATGGGAAACAAATGGAGAATGGCACGCTGTGACAGTAAAGCCTAGTGTAGATCCCGGCACTGACCTGCATTTATTGAATACTGCATCCCCTTCATCTTACTGCCATTCCATCCATTTATCTACCCGTCCATTCATCCATCTACCCGTCCCATCCACCCTTTATAAGTTTCCCCTTTTTTTTCTCTCCCCCCTTTCATGCTCTCCTCCATCCTGATTGCTTTCATTTTTCTCTCCCTTTCTCACCCTTTGAATCCTCTTTCATGTTTCGCCGATGAATGGGGCACAAGCCAGGGAGTCTCTGAGTCAGAGGGAATACCCCCGAGTCTTATGGGCAGTGGTGGAAAAAGTACTCAAATTCTTTACTTAAGTAAAAGTACCAATACTGCAATATAAAAATACTCTGTTACAAGTAAAAGTCCAGAATAAAAAAATTACTTGAGTAAAAGTACAAAAGTATTGGCATCAAAATGTACTTAAAGTACCAAAAGTAAAAGTACTAAATATTTGAAAATAGCAGATCTACAAGCTCACAACGCGTCGCGATGCGACGTGTTGTGAGCTTGTAGATCGGCTATTTTCAAATAGCCTAGGTATAAAATAGGTTTAAAGTGGTTAATGTATGTTTCATTATATCATAGTTTATAGCTGAAAAGTAACTAGTAACTAAAGTTTTCAAATAATTGTAGTAGAGTAAAAGTACAATATTTGCCTCTGAGATGTAGTGGAGTAGAAGTAAAAGTATTGGAAATTGGAAATACTCAAGTAAAGTACAAATACCTCAAAATTGTACTTAAGTACAGTACTTAAGTAAATGTACTTAGTTACTTTCCACCACTGCTTATGGGGAGATGTCGGGAAGAAAGGGCATCCAGGTGGTGTAAGGAAGGAACACGGGATGACCAAAACACGTTGCTTTCCAGAGGTCATTCTAAAGGCGTGTCTTTTACATTGTGGTCCAGGGGAAGCAGGGAGGTGACAGGTGTGTGGATAAGCACTCATTCACTTAACAAGGAGGAAGGGAGTGCAGCGAGTCAGCACTCTTTTTCACTTTCAGGGAGGGAGTGAGTGCACAGCGAGTCAGCAAACCGCTTGTTTCTTGCAAGGATTCCCAGCCTGAATAACATGGCCGTGATTATTAACCCCACAGCCATGTCCAACAGATTTTTTAAAAATATTTTGATTTAAAAAAAAAACATATATTCAACGATTTGCAAAACGACTCACTCTCACTCTCACACTCACACACACAGTGGATAAAATACAAAATGTATGCTCTATTTAAATGAAGAATGTTTTTTTTTTTTTTTTTTACACTATTTGAGAGAAAGTGAGCATTCGCTCTCGGATTCATGTGAACAGGCACCTCACGGCAAATTCATTTGGATGTCGTTTTTTTTTTTTGCAATGTAATTGTAAGCATCCAGGCACAGTGTGTACCCACAGAAATGTGCGCTCCCATCTGCAAGCCATTTACAATATGAATCATCACCCACTTCCAGGCAAACCGTTGAGCACTTCCTTTAAGCCTAATAACTCATGGCTTTAGCCTTACCGTTTTTTTTTTTTCTTTTTCAACGCACAATTCATCAGTTTTGAAAGTGAGAAGTCTCTCAGAATGGCATTAGTTATGTTCGAGTCATCAGAAGTAATGTCGAGAAATGGTAAAACGAGCTAACAGAGAAAACCGTGGGTGGGGGGGGGTTATGTCTCAGACCTAAAAAAATGTCCAGAAATGGTCAAAGAAGTGTGTGCAGGGGAAAGGTAGGACAGCTTGACATGAAAAAGAAAACAAAGCAGAGATGGTGTTCTGGTTCAGTGAGACTATACAGTGAAGTACTGTGAGATATTCTGGATGGCCAGTGTCACGAGGGATTCCCCCGTTTGAACTCGCAAGAGCAGATATATATATTTACAATGGGGAAGACATGTCAGGTTGAAGTCATTCCAGAGAGTGGGCTCTCTTTTCTTGAAGACTTCCATCCATCCGTTCTTCTATCTAGACCTTGGGCCAAGCCGGTCTGATGCCTTGTTTTCCTCTTTTCTTCCAGGCCCTTTTGGACGTGAGCTGCTTAAGCTGCCCGCCTTCTGCTTCCAATTTCCCGCCGCTCTTTTGTTCTTCCTCTCTCGACAGGATTTGATGAGGAGTTGTTTCTTCTCTACGCAGGCATTCTCCGTGATACCAGCTCCTTTACGCCGGTACTCTCCCTCCTTTATCTTTCACTCACCCACCCACAACTATTCTCAACTATTTTCATGCCATTCTTCTCTCTTGTCTGTCTCTCTCTACACACCTTCCTTCTCTCTCTTTTTTTCTCCTCCTCTCCCACTTTCCTGACCCCTCGGTGGCTTTTAGGTGGAGTTTATGTAACTGAGGCAGAACTTTCCAGCTTGGAACAGATCACTCGAAGATGGAGTGAAAGGAACGAGTAGTAAGAGAAAGGGAGAGAGAGAGAGAGAGAGAAAAAAAAGTGTCATGTTTAATTTTACACCCGTAGGCCCTGAGGGCGAATGGCACCTCACCTAAACCTTCATTATTCCGTGGCCTCTCGGTCCAAACACACATATGTAAGCATATATTTATATAAATCTCCCGAGCAGTAACGAATATATGCTAATTTCTATTGAAAAGCAGGAATGTTAGAGTCCTGGTTTGCCCTGGATTAAAATCAAACCAGGCTTTCCCCACTCGGAGCTAGAGTGCAAAAGCTGCTTGCAAGGGCTGCACACCAGCTGCACTGGATGGGACGTCGCCATGTGCACTTGTGTGTGTGTGTGTGAGTGTATATGATTATGCGTGTGTGCATCTGCATGTTAGAAACACTTCGGCGATCGAAGCAAGTATAAGCACACGCCACCACATTAACCCGTTCAGTCCGGGAATGCCTCTGTGTCACTTTGAATTTCTTTGGCTATTAAAAAATAGCAGATATACAAGCTCATAGATCTGAGCTTGTAGATCTGCTATTTTGGAAAAAAAAATTGTAAAAATGTGTGCAAATCTGAGGGGAAAGGGAGGCGGGGGGGTCCCATATTGTTTTTTGCTCAAGTTTGAGTGTATTCTTTTCATTTTACCTGTCTATTTTGTGTATATGTTTGTTTGTTTTTGGGGAAAAAAGGAAGCAATCCATGTATATGAACAGAAATGTATAATCCTATCCTGTGCTTCACAATAAAAAAAGATTTGAAACAAAAATGTGTGCAAATCTTTGAATATATATCTTTTTAAGTGAACATTTGTAACTCAAATCTTTGCTTCTGGAGGTCCCTGCAACAAAAATATTTTACAAATGTTTACGAAAATATATATTCAAAGATTTGCACACATTTTCATGATTTTTTTTTCTAAAAATAGCAGATCTACAAGCTCGTAGCGCGGCACTCGGTGCCATGCTATGAGCTTGTAGATCTGCAATTTTTTTTTAAATCTGAAAATTTCACAGATGCATGCATTCCCGGTCTTAATGGGTTAACACAAAACACGCGGGATGAATCATGTCTTGCATGCAGGTTATCAATCAATCCATCTAACTTTCGGAGCAAGATATCTAGGCTAATAGTCCTGTAAATCCAGGCAGCAGCTCTTGACTTAAGCTCTGAGACTTTAACAAGACACCCCCCCCCCCCCCCAACTCGCTTCCATCCAGCATTTGCAAGTCTAGCAGCCGTCAGCAATGATGGGGAAGGGGTCTGGATGTCCTATTATGTAGTCCTAGACATTACAGGTCTATGAGTATGACTTTCCATATTAAACACCTCAAGCTGTCACAATGGAAAACGAGACGGAGACTGACTGGAATCTAAAAATGTTAGGCTGGGAGTTACACAAACCTCCCCCCCCCCCCCCCCAAAGTGGTGGGGACACATGGTCGTGCCTTGAGCCAAATTTTATACCCTGTTGCATGGCGGTGTCACTTGTGAAAAAGAACGGCATCTTCAAAGCAAAAAAAATGGGTCGCATCAATTCTTCTTGGCAAGAGACACCCTCACGCAATGGGATACATATACAGTAAATTGAGCTTTACTGAAGGCATGGTCCGCTCTGGTCTGTGTCTCTTTCATCTTTGAGATACTGTAAGGGAGGTCACTTGTTGCTATAGGGCTGTCACGATTACAAATTTAAGTTGACGATTATTTGTCTCTCAAATAATTGCGATTAACGATTTAATTGTGTTTGGCATTGAACATGGGGACATATGAATACAAATACAATTTCTGTTTGCCTTTTAGGCTTCGTAATCAAAAATTGCACGGGGCAGATATGACAAATAACTTAAATATGCAAAGAAATTATCGACATATTTAATAATTTTGTAAAATAGTATGTAAAAGTAATGTAAAAAAGCGGAAAAGTGACGCGATGTAAGCTTGTAGATCGGCTATTTCTGCTTTTTTTATATTTGAAAATGTGTGAACGTTTTTCAACATGGAGACGATTATGACGATTATGAAAAAAAGGGAGGCTAAGTAATAATTGTGACAGGCCTAGCTATATATTTACCACAGGTGTTCTTTTTTTTACAGGTACAGTAATATAGCGTTAATATCCAATGTGGCGGGTCCATTCAGATTCTTTGTGTTGTTGCCAGTGGACCTCTTGTTCACCTGCTGGGCAGAAACTCAAAGGCCTGTGAGTGTTGAGAGCTTTATGTTATGGTCCATATTTATCAGGCGGTCCCATGTGCACCCGGCGTGTCTCCTCGCCGATCCACTGTGTGAGTCTAATTGAGATTAGTGAAACGGTTCATTCTGCATTGGCGGTGAAAGTTGGAACGCTCGCGCGTTTAGCACAGAAGGAGGGAAATTTCATACTATTATCGTTTTATTGCCAGACCTTTAAATGCTCTGCTTACAGGTGTTTGAAGTTTTAAAATGGCTAATCTTAGGCAACACGCCGTTATAGTCGCCAAGAATTAATAGCAGTGTGTATTAAATATTAGCATAAGAGCAGCACTAGCTTTTTAGCACCCCATTAGCAGGGGATTTCTTTTTCAGATCGCCCACGACCACACTCCACCCGGAGAGTGAAAAACTACCTGTGTTTGCTTACATACAGAACATGCATGTGTTCAAGATGTGCGCATGATATGTGCATATATGCATGTTTATGCGCATGTGTGTGCGCGCGTGTAGGTGCATGTTTAGGTGAACGTGTGCATGCATGCACTGCACAGATCATATAGTCTCGTGGGAAAATGCACATGTATGCACCTTTGGGATGCATTGTGTGCATATGTTATCAGTCTGTAGCGTGTGCAGGTCCAGTGCTTGTGCAGCTCAATCTACATATCAACTCCATTCCTCTTGCTCATGTCATTCAGTGGTGTTGCTATGAAGCTAGCATTGTGCCAAAAATATACGTTTTTTAAATGTGCATGGAATTGAAAGTGTGTGTGTGTGTGTGTGTGTGTGGTGGGATTTACCCTAAACACGCGCACACGTATGCACAGTCAAAAATGATCCATTTGTAACGCGACAGTGTACAATCGTGACAGGGTCTATTCGGTTACATTTGTACACTCTCAGAGCAGTGGTGTAAAGTAACTAAGTACATTTACTCATGTACTGCTGTACTTAAGTAAAATTTTGAGGTATTTTTACTTTACTGGAGTATTTCCAGTTTTCAGTACTTTTACTCCACTACAACTCGGAAGCAAATATTGTACTTTTACTCCACTACAATTATTTGAAAACTTTAGCTACTTTGTAGATTTTGATTATTATTACCGATATACATTAACCACTTCAGCCCTATATACATTTCGGCCATTTTCAAAATATTTTTATACATTTGAGAACTTGAAATGGGACATTCTGCATAATGAGTACTTTTACTTTTGGTACTACAAGTACATTTTGATGCCAATGCTTTTGTACTTCTACTCAAGTACATTTTGAATTCCGGACTTTTACTTGTAACAGAGTATTTCTATATTGCAGTATTGATACTTTAAGTAAAAAAGTGTAATACTTTTTCCACCACTGTTTCAGAGTAAAAATGACGCTCAGACGTTTATTGTGTGCGTGTGTGACTGCGGCTCATATGTGCTTCCACCGCCCCGATCCAAAGTAGAGGTGATGAAAGCCCTCTCCATGGGCCTCATAAGGCACGGACCTTTTTCCAATTAGCCCGCCTGGTTGAGCCCACTGGTCCTCAGATCCAAATCTGACCCAGACATAACACCCACCCCGTCCTGTTCTAGAGAGAGAGTGAGTCAGTGAGAGAGAGAGAGAGAGAGAGAAAGTAATTGATGGTATGAGAGAGGGAGAGAGAGCGATCAGTCTAAACCTGTGTGGCATATTGTTGGATGGCGTCTGGTCCTCTCGTGCTGCAGGTCGCCTCGCCTGTTCCCTCCGACTGTCGTCACTCACACAAATACGTCTCCGGCGTTATTAGCCAGCGAAGAGGACAATCATATGGTTCCAGTAAGGATTAATAAGGCAGACAGATTCTGCTCCCTGCGGCTGTGTTACGACCACATAACAGGCAGACGTGCGCGCGCACGTGCACGCATACACACATAACACACATGGATGCATTTACAGCCACACATATATCAAATCTCTGTCTTTTTTTTTCTTCTCCGAATCCTTTCCAGGTCCCGTTTCTGCCAGAAGTGTGTCTTTTGTCAACAGAACAGAATCTTGGTTTTGATAAACAGCATTGTTGCTGATTGTCACCGAGCAGTCTCGTTGGGTTTGTTAGTCTTTCCTGCCACCAGCATCCACCAAGCACGCGAAGGCTTGTGTTTCACGCTAACGATGAGGCAATTTAAGTTGTTGATGCATTCGGAGCCCAATAATGTCTACTTCCTCTCCCTCTATTTTTTCAATATTAATCTGCTTTCATTGATTCAAAATTCCATCTGCGCTCACTCAAAATGATGTATTGTTTAGAAAGCATTGCAACCGGGGAAAGTGAAACATAATCAGCAAAAACAAATCCTTTTTCCACTAGAGCACATATCGGTTCCTTTTCGCACACGCTGTGTGTAGCGCGCGTAGCATTGGAGATATGATTCGCGGCGGACATAAACTCCCAAATTCGATCTGGAACGGTCTCGGAGTCAGTGTTTTTGGAACTAGAAGAGATGTGTCTCTACCAGGATCCTGACAGGAACCACAGCGGAACATCCCACGTCGAGCTCCACATATCTTTATTTCTTTGGCACGCGCTAAACAAGTACAAGGAGACGTCGGTGTGGGAAAGATGAGGCCTGACATGCGATGCATGAGGGGAGGATGAGGACAACGACTCTTTTTTTTTATGGATATATTGACCAGATTGTTATGTCTTGGTCCACGGCGGATAGTATTAGCTATGATCTTGCAATGGCTCTGGAACAAAATTGTTTAAAGTTTTATTTTGCCAATAGAAAGGAGAATTAAGATATACGATTTGCCTTAATTGAAAATACATGACTTTGGGGGGGGGTGCCCGCTGGCCTAGCGGTCCAGGCGCATTCCACGTATAGGCTCTAATCATTAATGCAGCTTGACGGTGTGTTGCGGGTTCGAGTCCCCATCCCGATTGACCTTTGCTGCGTGTCACTCCCCTTCTCTCTTTCCCTGTTTCCTGTCTACCTCCACTGTGTTCTATCAATAAAGGCAGAAAAGACCCAAAAATATATTTAAAAAAAAGAAGAAAATACATCACTTTGGAAATGCAACAAGTTTCCGTAATGCTAAAATCTGTCTCACGACCACGGCAAAATCCCGATTGAAAACTGACCTTTGTATAGACCAGTGGTTCTCAACCTGTGGATCGGGACCCCAAATGATTTTGGGGGGGGTCCCCAGATGACAGTTAAGTGACAATTTAAGGACTTTTAAGACCTTTTTAATACCTCAACAAGAAAAAAGAAAAAGACCATTACTGCATCAAAAGTAATTGACAAATAAAAACTGGTCAAACATTGTCCAAATTGTCAAATAATATAAGAAGGAGGCCATTTCTTTTTTTAAGCTCACAACGCCACGCGCTGCGAGGCGTTGTGAGCTTGTAGATTTTAGCTTGTAGATTTTTTTATTTTCCCTATTTATCTGTGGAACAAGGGTCAAACTAAATGTGATGCCTAAACTCCTACATTCCAAGTGTTTGTCAGCAGTTCAAGTATGATTGTTTTGAGGAACCACTGGTATAGATAGACCAGTAAAATACGTTCAATCAAAAGTAATCGATTTGTCCGTACCGGACTGAAATGACACATGCTGGAAAGCAAAAGCAGTATAATGACCGGACTTGATGTTGTTGATACCTGAGGCAAAAGGCATCCACCGTCCACCATGGCTATAGGGTGCTAGGGTGGTAACCAGAGTTGCGAGGGTGGGACCGACCTTCTGGAACCTCAAAGAGTGGACTGTTCAGAGACACAGCCCCTCATTTACACCCAGCCCTGGGTGCTGTGTATGGCCTGGTCCACTTTTACAACGAGGGGCCTCAAAAAAACATGCTTGGTCACTATACTCCGCCTCAAAAATAAAATAAGAAATGTGTGGACAGTTTCTCTCACACCTCTATTTCTGTGTGTCACCTCAGCGACACAAAAATATACAGCTATACATACGTGCGAATACACATTTATATCACATACATATATGTGCACACACTTGTAATTTACAGATATACTGTATACACACGCACACACGTGGGTCTTCGGTTTTCAACATGTGTTGTGAACAGTGGTGTAAAGTAACTAAGTACATTTACTCAAGTACTGTATTAAGTAAAATTTTGAGGTATTTTATACTTCAGTGGAGTATTGCCAATTTTCAATACTTTTACTTCTACTCCACTACATCTCTGAGGAAAATATTGTACTTTTACTCCACTACGATAGAGTACAGAAGTCCTGACGTCAGTCGTTCATCCCCAGGTTCGTAAAGTAATTTCGCTATGGAGAATAACATTGGGTCATCATAGAATCGTCTCATATAAGAATTGTGGTCCAAAAATGAACAAACTGTCTCGGCGATATTGTCAGGGAGGAGGTTCTGTATCGTTTATGATAGTCAGTCACTTATATTTGATACAGTCTGTTTCTGGCGAAAATTTAACTAATTCGGCGGAAGTAACATTATCGTTTTCTCACCGTCAGTTGATGCTTCATATCCATAAGAGTAAAACCGCCGGGGTCATTTGTTTATTTTTGGAACACCGTTCTTATTTGACGCGATATTAAATACATCTATGGGGATTCAGAATGGGGGTGGAAAACCGCGAACCAGGTAGACAAACCTAGGATGTGTAAATTACGTCAGACTTCGGTGCTCTATTATTTGACAACTTTAGTTACTTTGCAGGTATAAATTATGATTTTATAAAACATACATTAACCACTTCAGCCCTATTTCACACATAGGCTATTTGACAATAGTCGATCTACAAGCTCACAACGCGTTGCATCGCGACGCGTTGTGAGCTTGTAGATCTGCTATTTTCAAACATGTTAGTACTTTTACTTTTGGTACTTGAAGTATATTTTGAAGCACCCGATACACACGTTCTCAGTCCATTGAATGGGCCTGTTATCCGTGTGTATCGGGTGTTTGAAGCCAATACTTTTGTACTTTTACTCAAGTAACATTTTGAACACAGGCCTTTTACTTAGTAATAACAGAGTATTTCTACATGAGATATTGATACTTTTACTCAAGTAAAAACATGTAGTACTTTTTCCACCACTGGTTTTCAACATGTGTTGTGAGCGATATATTATAACTCTATGGTTGTGAGGCAGGGCAGGGCGAGCGGTGCATGCTGGGTAAATGAAGACGTCATTCCATCACCGGGGCAGGTGATGGAGTGCTGTGTCACGCTGTGTTTGGTTTTCTATAGCTTTCGACCATATTAGCAATAACATCAGCTCTATGGGAGAACATGTCAGCGAAGGCACCCGCTCTGCACTAACGGGGGGGGGGGGGGTGTGGGCCGGTGTGCGAACCTAACGGTGAGAGAAGAAAAAACATAATCGGCATAGAATAATAACTCATGTGAGGGGAGGTGTCGCGGAGAATTCCGGAGACTGAACATAAGCGGACAATTATAACGAGCTGCCGTCAATCACCATCGCAACCCACCGGGGTCCGGGGGCCTCCCTTCCTCTCTCTCTCTCTCTCTCTCTCTCAATTCACACCTTGGAGACGCACACTGACTCACACCCCAACAGCAACCAACACTGGGCTCCTTTAAGACATCAGATACCCACTCAACGCCTATTGAAACTTAACATACTGTATTTTGGTTGCACGCGTAACGCCTGGGATTGGAACCTGGGTCTCTAAAGGGACACTAAAGCCAAACATCTTAACCACGAGCCTCTAAAGGGGAATTCCCCCTTTGGCCGGGGGAGATATTAGGCTTTTGTACTCAAGTACTGTACTTTCAATTTTGAGGTACTTTTACTTTACTGGAGTATTTCCAAATGTCAGTACTTTTACTTGTACTCCACTACATCTCAGAGGAAAATATTGTACTTTTACAATTATTTGAAAACTTGAGTTACTTTTTAGATTTAGATTATTATTACAAAACATACATTAACCACTTCAGCCCTATATACATTTCAACCATTTGAAAATAGCTGATCTACAAGCTCACAATGCGTCGCCTCGACGCATTGTGAGCTCGTAGATCTGCTATTTTCAAAATACTAAATAAAATACATCTTATCCATTTGAAAACTTGTGAAATGGGACATTCTGCATAATGAGTACTTTTGGTACTTTAAGTACATTTTGATACCAATACTTTTGTACTTTTACTCAAGTAAATTTGGAACTCCGGACTTTTACTTGGTAACAGAGTACTTCTACATTGCAGTATTGATACTTTTACTTAAGTAAAACACTTTTTCCACCACTGCACACACACAAGTGTGGCTATAAGACATGGGGAATCACGGACAGAGTGGAAAAGTAAGGGGGGGTAGGAACGTATAGTGAAGATGGATGGATAGATAGGATGAAAGGATACAGGGGTATGGGGAAAAAGTCAGTTTAGTAGGTATAAAAAGCCATGAAGGGATAAGTGTGGTTTCGGGTTACTTCTCAGAAGGAGGAGGAGGAAGAGATAGAAAGACAGCTTTACAGTATATCAAGAGAAAACACTTACGGGTCCTTTTTTACACACAGGATTTTGCAAAGCATTAATGCCGTAAAAGCAAAAACAAGGTGTGGAGGAATGAATCGGCGAGGAAAGAATGAGAGGTGCCGCTACTGGGCAAAACGCATTGGATGTCACCATGAAGAGTTGAGTCATTCGGTCGTTCATTAGCACCTCTCACTGTGTTAGCAGAAGCCCATAAAATAACTCAACGTTCTACCCAAAATTAGCCCTCGATCCTACATTTTGGAAAACTATCTGTTATTTCCATGCACTAGATTTAAGTGCCCGGGGGGGGGGCTTTCATGGCGTGTGCCTGAGTCCAAAATGACGGAGGTGTCCCTGTGTGACACATGCATCACACCACCTCTGGCGTGTGTGTGTGTGTGTGGTGTGTGGGGGCGTCCTGGACGCTCCACAGGCCACGCTTCACGACTCGCTGCCTTGCTCTACCTCACACCACCTCTCAGGGAGCTATGTATGACATCATGTTCTGTTTTGGGGATGGAAATCCTACTTATATGAACAGGTGTGTCCTTCGTGTCTCTCACAATGAACAATCCTTTACAGTACGTGTATGTGTGTCTGTAAGTGTGGTCACTGAATCTGTTGTCCGTTATATTCTGTCTCAGAAAGGTGCGTGTCCCTTCTACACCCCTTGACAGATAGCGAACATCATCATTTGAATCAAGGAGTCGAACACAGGAGTAACTTTCCAGTCTTTACTGTATCTTCTCATAATCCAAATCTTTTTTGTAAAACTGAAATAAACAATATAACAGTGTCTTGGTCACAAAACATACACATAATGCAAATGTATCATCAGAACATACTGTACAAATAATCTCCAATCATGTTATGGCAATAGGCAAGTTAGTTTAACATTATGACAAAAAGCTACATTCAACTTAGTTTAGTATTTTTAACCACAGCATCATGAAATGTGTTTTAACTAAATGCCACATGAATTACAAATTATGCATATGCACAAAATACAGAAATGTACAAACTACAACGAAAACTTACAAGCAAAGGCTCTCCAAGGCACAAATGCAGGTAAAGGAATGAGGAGCTCTGTCCAAGTGAAGAAACTCCTTTTCTACAAACAAATTAGGATTCAGGTGTGCTGAAATCAATGAGCCTGCCTGACACGCCTTAATACTCATTACAGGTCATAGTACAGCTGAAATGGCTTAATGCCAATCACTGGTCCTTTTTGCGGCAAGCGCCTCTAGGAGGTGCCAAAGAGTGGGTTTAGATGAAGGCCACACAATGTGTGCCATGACACTCCCCGCCTGGGATTAATCAGATACCACTATACAGTATAACAAACTGAAATCACAATAAACTTTCACACAGTAAAGACTAAAAGATATCAGTCCTTGGTTGACATCAGAAGAACTGTCTCTGAAACAGGTCTGAAGAATGTCTTGATTGTTCCATTCCTTGCGACTCTGAGCTCGACCTTTCTGACTCGTCCATCACTGCCAGCCAGCGCATTGGTCACAAGAGCCATGGGCCATTCGTTGCGCTTGGCCTGGGCGTCTTTAAGAAGGACTACATCGCCCTTCCTTCAGGTTCTGTCGTTCCTCTTGCCATTTGCTTCGGCTCTGAAGCGTTGCCAGGTATTCACGCCTCCATCTGCTCCAGAAGGTGTCGGCAAGATGCTGCACCTGCCGCCATTGCTGCCTGTGTAGGTCGATTCCTTGAAGTTGCCTGGAGGGGGACGCAGGGTGCAGACCTTTTGAGTGAGGAGCATAGCTGGTGTCAGCATGAAAGGTGATTCTGGGTCAGTTGAGATGGGAGTAAGAGGCCTTGAATTGACTATTCCTGTGACCTCTGCCATCAGGGTAGACAACACGTCATGTGTTAAGCGAGAGGCGCTGGTTTGCTGCAGCATAGAATCCAGTATGCGTCTGGAGACGCCTATCATCCGCTCCCAGACTCCTCCCATGTGGGATGCATGAGGCGGATTGAAGACCCAGGAACAGCCCTCTTCAGTAAGGTACTGCTTCACTCTGGGTTCATGAGGATCGGTTGTCAGGATTTCCAGATCTTTACAGGCCCCTATGAAGTTGGTCCCGCAATCCGAGCGGATCTGCTTTGCAGGTCCTCGCAGAGCAAAGAACCTTCTCAGGGCGTTTATGAAGGTGGATGAATCCATGCTGTCGATCAGCTCAATATGTATGGCACGAGTACTCATACAGGTGAAGAGAATAGCCCATCTCTTACTTTGAGCCTGTCCTCCTCTTGTACGTCTTGCAACCACCGTCCATGGGCCAAATGCGTCGAGCCCAACATATGTAAACGGTGGTTCAGTGCTCAAGCGGTCGATGGGCAAGTCCGCCATCTTCTGCTCAGTTACCTTCCCACAAAGCTTGTTGCATATCACGCACTTGTGAAGGATGCTGTTGACACACTTCCTAGCACCGACAATCCAGTACCCTGCAGTGCGAACAGAAGCTTCGGTGAACACACGACCCTGATGCTTGACTCGGTCATGGTAGTGGTTCACAAGTAGTTTTGCGGCATGGCTGCGGCCTGGAATAATCACAGGGAACTTCTCTTCGAAATCCAGAGCAGCATGCTTAAGCCGGCCTCCTATCCTGAGAAGGCCTCCTTCGTCCAAGTAAGGATCCAGTTTTTTCAGCGTACTGTTCCTTGGAATGTATTTTCCATTAGCAATGCAGACAAGCTCTTCTTTGTAAGCTGCTTGCAACAGTTCCTCTACTGTGCGAGGCGTTGTGCAGTGGTGCCACGATCTGCAGGTTCCGTCCTGATCATCTGTTGCCTTACAGGACTGGACGATGTGTATGAGTGAGGCTGTAGCTCTCACTAGTGACCTCCATGAAGAGAATCGCTCAAAGCGATGAGATCCTAGAGAGGAGCTCCCAGTAGATAGAGTAGTGGCGAGAGTGCGAACTTCCACATCTATGTCTGGGTCGATGAGGTCAAACCTCTCCCCTTCCAGCGATGGCTCTTTCTCAGCCTGAGCCAGAAAAGCAGGTCCTGTATGCCAAGTGGTAGTGCTTAACAGAGCAGCTGGTACAGAGCGAGTGGCAAGGTCTGCAGGGTTGAGACTCGAAGAGACGTAATGCCACTGTGCTGGGCTTGAGACCTTTCTGATAAGCTGCACTCTGTTGCAGACGTACACATAGAAACGTCTTGTCTGGTTATGGATATATCCTAAGACGACTCTGCTATCAGTGTAGAACTCCACAGCATCTGGGGTGAAGTCCAGTTCACTTGTAACGATCTGTGCTATCTCTGCGGCTAGAACAGCAGCCCCCAGTTCCAGTCTGGGGATGGTATGAGCAGCTTGTGGGGCTAGCTTCGCCTTACCTAAGACGAATCCCATGTGACATACTCCTGCGCTGTCGATGACACGGAGATATGCCACTGCTGCTATCGCCTTGATAGAAGCATCTGAGAAGATGTGAAGTTCTTTTCTCAGAGCTGTAGAAAGGGTGGTGGCAGCGTATGGTCTGGGAATCTCCAGCTGTTCGAGATCATGGAGTGATTTCCTCCAGGTGTTCCACTCTTCCTCCTTATCTTGAGGAAGCGGAGAATCCCAGTCTAGGGCCTCACTTGATAGTTCTCGCAAAAGGGACTTCCCTTGGATAGTGATGGGTGCCACAAACCCGAGTGGGTCAAAGAGACTGTTTACAGTAGCGAGTATCCCTCTACGCGTAAAAGGCTTCTCTGTGTCAGATACACGGAAGGTAAAGATGTCTTTCTTCAGATCCCAATGAAGCCCAAGGCTGCGTTGGATAGGAGCAGGATCGACATCTAGGTCGAGGTCTTTGAGTGCCTTTGCACGAGCTCCGGTGGGAAACGCTTCCATCACTTCCTTGCTATTAGAAGCAATCTTGTGAAGTCTGAGATTTGATACGGTGAGCATCTCCTGTGTCCGTGATAACAGGTCGATGGCTCCTTCAGCTGTGGGCATTGAGAGAAGTCCGTCATCAACATAAAACTCCCTCTCAACAAAGTGCTTGGCATCTGCACCGTACTCCTCTTCACAGTAAGCAGCTGCGCGTCTGAGACCATAAATGGCCACGGCAGGAGACGGACTATTTCCAAACACGTGCACTCTCATGCGGTATTCGATGATCTCTTTGCTGGTGTCATTGTCTTTGAACCAGAGAAAGCGAAGGAAATCTCTGTTGTCCTCTCTTACGACGAAACTGTGGAACATCTGCTCAATGTCTGCTATCACAGCCACTAGTTCTCGTCTGAAACGCAGTAGAACCCCCAGTAGACTGTTGTTTAAGTCTGGACCAGAAAGAAGAACATTGTTCAGAGAGATGCCTTGTTTTTGTGCACTGGAGTCAAAGACAACTCTGATCTGACCAGGCTTCTGTGGATGGTACACCCCGAACGAAGGAAGGTACCAACACTCTTGGCCTTCTTGCAGGGGAGGCGCTACCTCAGCATGGTCACGATCAAAGATGTTCTTCATGAAGGTCACAAAGTGAGCCTTCATCTCAGGCTTCTTCTCCAGTGTGCGCAGAACAGAATTTAGTCGTGTCAGTGCTTGGTCTCTATTGTTGGGGAGCCGTTGGCGTGGCGTTCTGAAGGGGAGTGGTGCCACCCAACTGTTGTTGTCATCCATGAACATCTCTCTACTCATGATGTCCAAAAAGAGTCGATCTTCAATAGAAAGTCCAACTTTGTCATCGTTCTCTGACCTTTCAAAGATGGCATGTCCTATGGCACAGCTGTCGTAGATGGAGGTGTCGCATGCTAGGGAAATGTCAGGTGGAGGCTTGACACTGAACTTCTCCTTGACACAGAACCGGTTGGGACATGGAGGAAGAAGGGAAGGACGTCCGTTGTCGAGTACATGGGTGCGGTAAGCACTTACAGCTGCAGGCTTGTGCACGGATCCTAGGCAGACATCTCCGACCACGACCCAACCCAGGTCGAGTCTCTGTGAGTAGGGGGTGTTGCTCGGTCCATTCCGTTGCTCCCGCACTTTGTGGACCTGGAGTATGTCGCGACCCAGGAGAAGAAGAATTTGGGCTTTTGGATCTAGTGGAGGAATGCAATGAGCAATGGGCCTTAGGTGAGTATGCCACTGCGCTGCCTCTGGAGTTGGTATTTCGGCCCTGTCATCTGGCATATTGTTGCACTCGATCAGAGTTGGCAGTTTCACCTTCGTCACGCCATCTAAGGACTCCACAATGAAACCTGTGGCCCTCCTCCCTGAGGTCTATGTCACACCTGCACAGGTGCGAAGGGTGTAAGCTGAGTTTTCTCCCTTGATGTTCAGCAGGTTGAAGAACTCGGTTCTGGCAAGCGATCGGTTGCTTTGGTCATCCAGGATTACATAGAGCTTGATGGCTTTATTTGGGTGACTCTCTGGATAAACCTTAGCAAGGCAGATCTTGGAGCATGATCTTGTATTCCTACCATCTCCACAGACCTCAGTACACTTCGTAGTGACAGCTGATTGAAGTGTTTCATCTTCTCTCTCCCCGCCATGCTCGGTTGGGGTTGCAGGGGGTGGTCCAGGATGTAAGACTGTAACGTGGGCGTCACTGTCACATTCTTTACATTTGATAGCCGCCTTACAGTTTCTGGCCAGATGAGTGGTTGTAGCACAGCATCTGAAGCATATGCCGTTTTCCCTTAGGAACGTCTTACGCTCCTCAAGAGGCTTGCTCCTAAACCCCCTGCAGCACTTGAGAGGATGGGGCTTCTTATGAAGTGGGCATTGCTCCAAACCACTTGAATTGCTTCTGTCATCTGACTGCGTCTGATTCACAGTATCTGACGAGACCTCAGTCTTGTGGGCATAGACTGAGCTTTTCACTTGCCGCTTGGCTGGCTGCTCCGGTTTTGGTACACTTTGGTTTCCTGATGAAAGAGCAAAGCTTGGATCATTGCGTGACCGGGCCTCTCTGCAGATGAAGTCACAGCAGTAAGAGAATGGGGGAAAGGCAACACGATTAACAACTTTGTATTGGGAACCTTCAGCCATCCACCTCTCTTGAAGGCTGTAAGGTAACTTGTCTACTATAGGTGCAACACCACGGGGGGTGTCAAGATAGTTAAGCCCAGGCAGGTAACCTTCCAATTTAGCAGACTCCATCTCCTGTAGGAGATCTCCAAGCTCCCGAAGTTTTGAGGGATCCTTGATATTGATCTTTGGAAAGCTGTCGAGCCTGTCAAATAGAGACTTTTCAACAATCTCTGGGGCGCCATAGCAGTCTTCCAGTCGCTCCCAAGCCTTTCTTAGGCCTGTAACAGGATCGCCTAAATGCACGGCTCGAATCCGCCTCACATGATGTGCAGACTGTTCTCCCAACCACTTTGACATCACATCTAGCCGCTCACTAGCTGACAGGTGCAAATCCTCTGTTGCATTCAAGAAAGATGACTTCCACGACCAATAACTCTCCGGTCGATCGTCGAACCTGGAGAGTCCTGAGTTGACAAGCTCACGTCGTGCTAAGTATCTAGCGATGTCACTCATATCAGAGTCTTTGAGCGGTGACTGTGGTGTAGACTGAATAGGTGTGGGAGAGAATGGCAGCGCTTGGATGTTACGACGACTCACTGGTGTTGTCCTCTGACGTTGCTGTGTTGCGTCATCGCCATCAAGCTCCCCGTAATGTGCAGTTCGAGCTGCAGAGCGATGCTGCCTTGTTGGCGTTGCAGCTCTGAGATCATGAACAATGGGCTCTAGTGGTGGTTGATATGGCTCCACGCCTGCAGGAGTTATCGCCTCTAACTGAGACTGCTGTTGAACATAGTTGGTAATGCGTTCAGAGACACCTTGTACTTCTGAATGCTTCTCTTCATGTTCACTTTCTGCTGCTTCCTCCAGTACTTCTGTCTCTGCAATGGCTGCAGCTACATCACATTCTTGCTTAACTCTTTCAGTGCCATGCTTATTTATGGAATTTTGGTTCTGAGTGCCACAACCAAAATTAATTGTAAAAAAAAAGTGCTTAGGAGCCGAGATACAGCCTTTTTCAGTAAAAGGTTAAACAAGAAGTGAATGGAGCAGCAAATCTTCAAATCATCATATATTGGGTTCTGAACATGTTTTTCAAAAAAAAAAAGACGTATTTGAAGTATTGTGGCACACGGGGCGTTAGGCCTCATGACGTATTTGACGTATTGTGGCACTGAAAGCAAGACTCGCTTCCACACGAGCCTTTTCAATCATGAGTTCCGATTGCTTTTTGATAAATTCGGTCCGAGCCTTGGCGGCGGCTCTGCTAGCTGTTGAACTCCTTGCTGAACTCCTTGCTGAACTGAAGGCTATGGACCTTGTCTTCATTGTTTGCTCCGTTGGGCCTTCACCTGAAAGCTCTTTCTCTGACATCATGTATTGCTTATGCCGTCTGGGCGTATGAAGCGTGATGATGAGCGAGAAATACTTGAGATGAAGCTTTCTTTCTTGTACTGTAGTGCCTGTTGTGAGGCTGCTTTTTTACTATTCTGTCTCAGAAAGGTGCGTGTCCCTTCTACACCTTAGAAGCCTTCTACACCTTATCTTGACAGATAGCGAACATCATCATTTGAATCAAGGAGTCGAACACAGGAGTAACTTTCCAGTCTTTACTGTATCTTCTCATAATCCAAATCTTTTTTGTAAAACTGAAATAAACAATATAACAGTGTCTTGGTCACAAAACATACACATAATGCAAATGTATCATCAGAACATACTGTACAAATAATCTCCAATCATGTTATGGCAATAGGCAAGTTAGTTTAACATTATGACAAAAAGCTACATTCAACTTAGTTTAGTATTTTTAACCACAGCATCATGAAATGTGTTTTAACTAAATGCCACATGAATTACAAATTATGCATATGCACAAAATACAGAAATGTACAAACTAAAACATGAAAACTTACAAGCAAAGGCACTCCAAGGCACAAATGCAGGTAAAGGAATGAGGAGCTCTGTCCAAGTGAAGAAACTCCTTTTCTACAAACAAATTAGGATTCAGGTGTGCTGAAATCAATGAGCTGACCTGACACGCCTTAATACTCATTACAGGTCATAGTACAGCTGAAATGGCTTAATGCCAATCACTGGTCCACAATGTGTGCCATGACACGTTATATTTAGGTCTAACTTACTTAACCCATTAAGAACTCTGAGGTCGATTCTAAAAATGTCTTCTGAATCCTAACAGTTTTCTGAAAAAACTTATGTTGCCATGTCAGTGGTGCTCAAACTTTTTCATGTCAAGGACCCCCAAAATGATATGTATTTGGCAGCGAACCCCCATCTCAAAATACTTACCCCAGAAGCAAAGATTTGAGTTACACATTTTCGCTTAAAAAAATTATATATATATTCAAAGATTTCATTTGCACACATTTTCACGTTTTTTCAAGAATAGCAGATATACAAGCTCATAGCGCGGCACGTGTGTATCTGCTATTTTTGAATAGCCAAATAAATCTAAAACTAAACGGATGCTTTCCCGGGTTTTAATGGGTTAAAGGACCGCAACTCGCAGTGTACTTTATTCTCTCTCTCTCTCTTTAATTCAGAGTAGCCACAAAATGTCCGCCAATTTAGTCATCATGACGATTCTCGAATGCCCCACGCATTGCTGTGTAGTTTTGTCACTGCTTCCCCTACTGGCTCACCTGCCAGTGACGAGGCCCCACCGGGAGGATGTACCTACCGCCAGTGTTGCCAGTGTCTGTGAGAGAAACAAGCAACCAGGTCTAGGAAAACCAGCCCAAAAGAAGCGACTATGGGCTACATGTGCACTTTAACATTATACATCAGCTATTTGAAAATAGCAGATCTACAAGCTCACAACGCGTCGCGAGCTTGTAGATCGGCTATTTTCAGCCAATTGTTCTCGTACGGACGCTTGGCCCAGCCGGATGCACGGCGGAGGATTCAAACCCTTTAGTCTCTGTGGTGGTTCACAGGAATGTTACCCCAGCGCCAATACTTAGGGTGTGTATTTGAGTTTACAGATGACCATTTTCCAAAACATACAGTACTGTCTTTTTTTGTGTGTTTGTTTGCTGTTTAAATTTTTGAGGAAGCCATTGGATTCTATTCATTTATGAAAATCTAATTGCAGAGACTTGAAGCTTGCTTGAGATAGTCTCTCACTAAATATTATGTGGTCATTTGTTTGACAAAGTTTTGTTATTGTTGCATTTTAATGCATTTTTAAAGTGCAGATTTCACTTCCACTTTGACTTTTTTTGTAATCCTGTATCCTGTATCAAGTTCTCTCTCATTGAGTAAAATTGGTATCCCGCCCTGAAAATGCATTTTCTTTTTTACTAAAGAGCTGTAGAGGCAAGGAGACCCTTGTTAGTGAACAAACACTCAATATAGAAGGAATTGGCTAATGGGCCGGCCGGTGGGCGGGCGGACCTCTGACGTCTGACTCAGCCATAAACAAACCATGGCCACGTCACTCTGACAACATAACCATAAACAAACCAAGAGTCATCTCCATATATGGCCATATGGGCATAAAAGGGACATGGACTGACGGATACAGATATCTCCATACATGGGCATAAAAGGGACATGGACTGACAGATACAGATATCTCCATACATGGGCATAAAAGGGACATGGACTGACAGATACAGATATCTCCATATATGGGCACAAAAGAGAGACAGACAGACGGGTACAACGGGTCCTCTGACAAAGCCCCCGACACAAAGCGACACAAAGCAGTTTTGCCAAAGGTGTGAATAGACAAAGACATGTGACGCCTATGACTGCAAGTAGCTTCTAAGAGCGCGTTTAGGAATTCATAGAAAGAAAAGAAAAAAACGGAAAAACTCCATAAAAGATAATGTCTCTGACTGCAGCATGTCAAATCTGTTCTAGGCCTACAGAGTGTAGCTACTGTACAGTAGCATCAGCTGGCAGACTGGGCTGTAGCTTAACCTGGCTACAAGCCACACATACGAGCCATCTGCGGGTTGGTCAGCCGGTTCCCATGTTTGGATGGAAGGGGCCAGGGTGCAGGGCAGGCACAGGGACAGGTGTGGGAGAAGTGACCCTCACTGGCACTGAAAGATGAGGTCACTGGAGGAAATGGGAGAGGGGTGGAGTAGACCTGTGCTGCCTGTGTGTCAGCGGGGCATGAGCCGAGGAAAAGCCTGGGGAAATGGGGGGAAATGAGCCCCGGACCAAGTGTGTTGTCTCTGTCTTGTCTACTGCAGTGGTTCTCAACCTTTTCAGGCCGTGACCTTATTTTTAACTCTATAATAATAATAATAATAATGAATTGCATTTATATGGCGCTTTTCTAAGTACTCAAACTTACTCAAAGCGCTTTACAATGGTTCATTCATTCATACAGGGGGGGGCATTGGGAGGTGGAGCGGCGAACAGTCGACGCCAGCGTCCCCACTTTTCCCACATTCACACACCAATGGTGGCAAGCTAGCGCCGACCGAATCATTGGAGGCAATGTAGGGTTCAGTGTCTTGCCCAAGGACACTTCGACATGTGGACAGGAGGAGTTGGGATTCGAACCGCCGACCCACGGATCAATGGACGACCTGCTCTACCTCCTGAGCCACAGCCGCCCTAACGCTCTATGGCCTCAGACCCCCAAAAATAATCATATTTGAACTGTGGACCCCCCACTTGGAATGTGGGAGTTGAGGCATTCAATTTTGTTTAACTCTCTCAGTGCCACGCCCCGACATATCCCGAGTTTTTCCCGAGTACCCTCAGTGCCAGCACGAGAAATCCCGAGTTTTTACTTTTGACTGTGGTCGCGCTATTCTGTATATTTTTCATGATCACTTTCGCTTCCTGACTACATCAGACTCACCCGGAGCCGGATGTAAAAAAAAAAATTTCATTTCCGGGTCACGTTGTTTTTCTCCGGTGATTTTCGGCCAGAATAGGGAAAGTCACGTTTTTTCACACGTTATAAAAAACAAACGGAGAGGTCCACGTCTACTCTCTTTGGTCTGGGTGACGATCAGTCATCGTAGTCGTGTATCACATCGTAATTTAGCGCGATCAACGATTGTCAAAAATGTCAACATCCGGTTCTGACCGGATATGACGTGAGCCTGTTTGGGAGGGGGCGAGTGAGCCAGCGAGATCATCAATGTGTCGATTTGTTGCTCTCTACTGGTAGAACTGTATTATGGGTTTAAAACCCCAATCAGATCATTTATTTGAATGAAAAATTACAAAATTTAAAAATAAAAAAAAACGCAAATTCCTGGCAGTTTGGGAGTACTTTATGAAAATACTCTTGGCACTGAAAGAGTTAACTCGGTTCCACAGATAAACATTTTTTGCCTCCTCCTCATATTATTTGACAATTTGGCCAATATTTGACCAGTTTGTTGACTTAATTTGATGCAATAATGGCCTTTTTCTTTTCTTTTCTTTAAAAGGTCTTAAAAGTCCTAAATTGTCACTTCACTGTCACCTGGGGACCCCCTCAAAATCACGTGTGGGTCCCCACAGGTTGAGAACCACTGGTCTGCTGTACTTTATGTCCTTCTCTCATTCTGGCTTTATTTGCTGCCATCAGTCTCTCTGGCATGTTCTAATGGGCAGATTAAATGGCTTTTCACACACAGGGAACGACACTACGCCCCCGCGCACCCACTTGGATCTGTGGGGGTCACACTGTGCTTCTCATGTGAATACACTGGCAGACAATCGCTCCGCGCCAAGTGATCTGTGCGTCGTGCAGAAAAGTTAACCAGAATTCAGCTCTTGATGCGGCCGGGCATGTGTGTGTGTGTGTGTGTGAGACGAGCACGGACGCAACCATTTCACGGGGTCGCGCCTGCTTGTCTGTCAGATTGCCCCGCGCCACCCCTATACCTGCCCGCTCGCCTCTCATTGAAAATGGATTACTATAGGCTAGGCCTGTCCCCGACTAAGGATTTGTTTAGTCGAATCTAATTGGCGACTAATTGCCAATAGTCGACTGGCAAAAAATGTAGGGCCAAAATACATTTTATTTCAAAGGGCCAAGTCTACACAGTTTGTTTTGTGTCTCCAGCAGAGTTTCTAGTGTCTCTATCTCTCTCTGGAAGAGGTTGCACATGAACTCTGCAGCCGCACTGAGGTGCTCCAACACAAACAATACCAATACAAAGACGAGGAATAAGAAGAATAAAGTGGAAGTTACGTGTGGTTGCAGGTGTAGACTTGGCCAAAAAAACAATTTAAAACATTTTTTTTCCCCGACTAGATTCGACTAAGAGACACGCAGTCGACTCGGACCCCCCGCGACTAACCAGTCGACTAGTCGACTTAGTCGAGGTCAGGCCTACTATAGGCACGCGTCAATTTCTCCCCGTGTCACAAGCCCTGTGTTCTCGATTTCTAAATTGCGCTGGCCAGTTAAGAGGTGTGGTTAGAACATGCAGATCTAATGTAACCTGGTAAGGGGTTGTTTGAGCAGTGATTTGTCGAGTCATTTGTTTCTAGACTAAAGCAGTGTGGTGTGTGTGTGTGTGTGTGTGTGTGAGGGGGCAGCTTTTTTTTCTCTCCTCAATTTCTAATTGGGAGATGCTCATGTCTCTCCTCTGACAAGCTCCTATATTCTTGGCCACAGCGGCGAGGTAATTGTCATGGAGATCCCGCAAAGTAATTATAAGGTCGGTGGTCCGAGATAATTGGCTTCTATTATCTTTGTCTGGATGACTGAGAGCAAACAAAGCCATCTTCCAGGATAGGGGAACGGCGGTCAGCCCTCTGCCCCTCGTACAGTGAACCTCTCTGGGGATGAAACCAGAGAGGGGCAGTCCCCTGTTGGGGAACATCTCTGGATGGCTAGGATTAATTTGGTCTCAGATACTGTATGAGAGGGATTACAAGAGACACAGAAGTGTGTGTGTGTGTGTGTGTGTGTGTGTGTGTGTGTGTGTGTGTGTGTGTGTGTGTGTGTGTGTGTGTGTGTGTGTGTGTGTGTGTGTGTGTGTGTGTGTGTGTGTGTGTGTGTGTGTGTGTGTGTGTGTGTGTGTGTGTGTGTGGCACAAATGGATTGTTCACACGCTCTCACTCTCTCTCTTACACACACACACAGTTTTAGAGAATTTGGAGATAGAGGAACTGATTAGCCAGTCTGCACTGCTTTTATGTACTGTATCCGTGGGGGTGTTGTGTGTTGACAATTATGTGTGTGTGTGTGTGTGTGTGTGTGTGTGTGTGTGTGTCTGTCTTTATGAGGGAGAGAGAGAGAGAGTGCACAACATATTTGTGTATTTGTGTGTCTGTGTGTATCTCAGTATCTGTACAGTATGTGTCTATAAATGTGTGCGCACGTGTGTATATGTGTACAGTGTACATGTGTGTGTACTGTATGCGTGTGTGTTTGTCCTGTGGCCTAATTACAGTGAAACCACAGGAAAACCCTGGATACGTTCACTCATTCCAGAGCAGTGTTTGGCACAAACCACAGATTCATTTTCCACTTCTCTCCATATCCCCGTCCCAACCCCCACAATATCTCTTCATTGGCTTTGCGTTCTTTCGCTGATAGCATGCAATCCACTTCCAGTGACTACACAATCCCTTTGACTCTCGACAAATCTCCCTCTCTCTCACCCTCAGCTCTCTCCCTCTCTCTCTTCTCCCTGGTCTAACACACTGGACCCAGAGCAGTGGTGTAAAGTAACTAAGTACTCAAGTACTCAAGTACTGTATTTAAGTAAAATGTTTAGGTATTTTTAACTTTTCTGGAGTATTTACAGTTTTCAGTACTTTTACTTCTACTCCACTACATCCCAGAGGCAAATATTGTACTTTTACTCCACTACAATTATTTGACAACTTTAGTTACTTTGCAGATATAAATTGTTATATTATAAAACATACATTAACCACTTTAGCCCTATACATTGGCTATTTGAAAATAGCCGATCTAAGCTCACAACGCGTCGTATCGCGACAGGTTGTGAGCTTGTAGATCGGCTATTTTCAAACATTTTAGTACTTTTACTTTTGGTACTTTAAGTACATACCGATACTTTTGTACTTTTTCTCAAGTAAATTTTGAATTCCGGCTTTTACTTGTAACAGACTAAACAGAGTACCTCTTCATTACAGTATCGATACTTTTACTTGAGTAAAACATTTGAGTACTTTGCCCACCACTGCCTTTGACTCTCGAACAAATCTCCCTCTCTCTCTCTCACCCTGAGCTCTCTCTCCCTCTCTCTCTTCTCACTGGGGTCTAACACACTGGACCCAGAGAGTCACCACAGAGTCCCAGCCCCACAGCCCACTTTCCCTCATAAACCTTTCAATCCTATATCCCAGACGACTATTATATGCTTTGCATATTTCATTCCCCATAGAGTGCAAGGCGAGAGGCGCGGGGAGGAAGGGAGGAGCTGAGGATGGGGGGGGGGGGTGAAAAACGCGAGGAGGTCAGCGAGAGACGTTGCTTACTTTTAACCCATTCAATCCGGGAAAGCATCTTGTGTCATTTTTTTTAGATTTCGTTGACTATTCAAAAATAGCAGATCTACAAGCTCATAGCGCGGCACTCGGTGCTGCGCTATGAGCTTGTAGATCTGCTATTTTTAAAAGGAAATTGTGAAAATGTGTGCAAATATATATATATATATACATTTTTAACTAAAACCTTTGCTTCTGGGGGTCCCTGGAACAAATATTTTGAGATGGGGGGGGGGGGGGTCCGCGGACAAATACATAACTTTGGGTGGTCCTTGACATGAAAAATAAATGAGAAATTTTAGAACCACTGATATATAGAAACACAAGTATAAAAAAAAACTGTTACGATTTGGAATACATTTGTATAATCCCCCTGAAGCAAAGATTTGAGTTTGCTTTAAAAAATGTATATTCAAAAGATTTGCATACATTTTCACGATTAAAAAAAAATAGCAGATCTACAAGCTCATAGTGCGGGAGTGCCGCACTATGAGCTTGCACTATGAGCTTGTTAAAAAAAAAAGTGTGGAGTAAAAGTATAGACAATTGGAAATACTCCAGTAAAGTAAAAGTACCTCAAAATTGTACATAAGTACAGTACTTGAGTAAATGTACTTAGTTACTTTACACCACTGCTCCTGGGCCTGGCTACGGGGGCTGAACTGCTGGTTAGCCTGGACAATCAGATAAAAATCTACATTCGTAATCTTGGAGATTGCATTCAGATTTCCCAATGCTTGTTCAGATTTGCACAGAGCACTTTGGCAACGAAGCATCAGCGCCGCTTTGAGTGTGAGTATAGGGGCTATGGGGTCCTAAGCCAGGAAATATGAACGATTGAGTCCATAATTAATTGGATTATTTACCAATCAAGGAAATCAAGGAAACTGAAATCCCCTCCAACCTCCATTTCTCATGATACCCAGTCACCCCCCGAAGAGGTCCTCCCACACCTCACCTACAGTACCCTCTATTCCAATAAATACATATAGGCTACGTAATACGTCAACTCAAAACGATTATTCAAGGTCACGGGATGCCTCCGAGTTAACCCGTTGAGTCCTGAGGTTCTGATTCTACAAAATGTCTTCTAAATCCAAACGGTTTTCTGAAAAACCTATGTTTCTATATCAGTGGTTCTCACACTTTTTCATGTCAAGGACCACCCAAAATAATATGTATTTGGCCGCCGACCCCCATCTCAAAATATGTTGTTCCAGGGACCCCCAGAAGCAAAGATTTGAGTTAAAGGTGTTCGCTTTGAAAATATGTATATTCAAAGATTTGCACATATTTTCACGATTTTTCAAAAATAGAAGATCTACAAGCTCATATAGCGCGGCGCTATGAGCTCGTATAACTGCTATTTTTGAATAGCCCAAAGTATAAAATAATGGTTTAAGTGGTTACACGCTAGTCCTGTCCCCGACTAAGGATTTGTTTAGTCGACTCTAATTGGCGACTAATTGCCAATAGTCGACTGACAGTCGACTAATTAAAAAAAATAAAAAAAATGGGCCAAAATACATTTTATTTCAAAGGGCCAAGTCTACACAGTTTGTTTTGTCTCCAGCAGAGTTTCTAGTGTCTCTATCTCTCTGGAAGAGGTTGCACATGAACTCTGTAGACTTGGCCAAAAAAAAAATTAAAACATTTTTGGCCCTTAAAAAAATCAAGAGCTTTTTCCGACTAGAGTCGACTAAGAGACACTTAGTCGACTCGGACCCCCCGCGACTAACCAGTCGACTAGTCGACTTAGTCGAGGTCAGGCCTATTACACGCAGATGCGTTCCCGGTTGTAATGGGTTATAAGTTGACATCCTCATCACACAGAATCATAAAACACCCCCCCCCCCAAAAAAAAACACCATTGTGGTTGCATGTCAAAATGCAAAGTATTCTGGCGCGCTGCGACCAAACATAACTCATCCCATCTGGGGTGGAGAGAGAGAGAGGGACTGTGCAGGCGTGTCACACGCTTGCTGTTGTCTTGTCATTATGATTTTGCATCAGGACCATTTTGCTCTCATGGTTCTCATGCACGGTAGTGTTGTCAGAAGTCAGAGATGCTTCTGAGACCACAGGTTTAAAAATGTTCTTGTGCAGTTTTTTCCCCCCTTTTTTTTTAATTATTATCCCCACCAGGCCCGGGCGGGGATTATGTTTTCGCGCCTGTGATCTGTCCGTCCGTCTGTCTAGCCGTGTAGCTAATCTCGGGCACCGCTGGACTGATCATCTCATTGACTGCCAATGACGAGATTTCTCGTCATTTCACTCCAAGGCTCAGACCGCCAATGACGAGATTCTCGTCATGTGGTGTGGTTTACGCCAGAGGGCACTCTTCCGCAGCCTGTGAATGATTATGATGATGAAGAGTACACCCAGAAATCACGTGATCGCAAAAACAAAATGAAGCTGGTTTCGTTTAGTATTATAGTAGGGGTGTGCCGATACACTAATTCATGAAACGATACGATACGATATTGGGCTCACGACATCGATACGATATCGATACAATACGATATATGGCACTTTTTTATTATGAAAATATATGGGGGGGGGGGGGGGAAGCAAATGCAAACAAATATTTCTGTTTTGCATTATTCAGACATGCAAACTTGTAGCTTTTCAGCTACAATAGCCGTTTTGAATCCAAATAGGGCAATAGTGCGACACCTGACCCGAAAAAAAAACATGTTGTCACCCTTTTTACCTCGGGGCTGTTTGCATGCCTGATTATTATTATTGTAAAAAAAAACAAAAAACGATATATATTTTTTCAAAACGATACATATCGTCACGAAAACGTATCGCGATATATCGCGGGACGATATATCGGCACACCCCTATATTATAGGATTTATAAAAAAAATCAAATTTTCTCTGCTTTCTGTTGCTTTTTGGTGAAAAACAAGCCACATTCAACTGTCCATAACTATGGATAACGGATTATCACGACGGCACGCTTTCTTTCCCCCCAATTCTCCGAGACCCCCCTATGCGTCTTCTGAAGCGATCGCCGGGTGGATCATTGTGAAGAATACAATTCTTATATTTAGTAAAAACGCTCGAAATCGCTGGCAAGGACAGCTACAGACCATGTTTTAACTCTGGCATTTAAAGAGTTAACTCTGTCAGTTAAAGAGTTAAACTTACACGCTCACTCCCAGTAGGCCAAGTAAGGACCTCCACCCCCAAATTGACCAAATTGGCTCGGAAGAGGAGTAGTCTTACCTGTCTTTACCAAAGAAATGAATGGCACAAAGGCACTCGTAGCTAAAATAAAAACAAACGCTTTCTGTGGACACAGGCCCAAATAAATCATTGCCTACTTATAAATAGTGGCATACCACATTATAGACTTTATAGTGTGTAATAATAACTACACATAATGTTCGATAAGGTAGGCCGTCATAGATTTTTTTTTTTTCAAATCGACCGGTAATGTCCCTTTCACAGATCGCATAAGCGGCAGCGCTTGGCCTCAGGTCGTTAATCACCTCCAAGTATTCTGTCTTGGGACAGAAGTGCATACTTTCTTGTTGTGTGAGGACGTCACCAAAGCATCGCTGGAATAATATTTAACCAGGTGCTCAATGTGGAATTGGAAAGAAGTTTGTATAACGGACTGCTTTATGGAATCCATATTCGTCCTCTGCGGCGCTCCATGGGCAGTGGTGTAAAGTACATTTACTCAAGTACTGTACTTAAGTAAAATTTTTACTTTACTGGAGTATTTCCAATGTTCAATACTTTTACTTGTACTCCAGTACATCGCAGAGGCAAATATTGTACTTTTACTCCACTACAATTATGAAGATTTTAGTTACTAGTTACTTTGCAGATATACATTATTATATTATAAAACATACATTGGAATTCACTCTCTATTACATACAAAAAATGTTGTGCAAATCAAATAAATCAAACATTAACCACTTTAGCCCTATTTCATATATAGGCTATTTGAAAATATCAGATCTACAAGCTCACAACGCGTCGCATCGCGACGCTTTGTGATCTTGTAGATCTGATATTTTCAAACATGTTAGTACTTTTACTTTTGGTACTTTAAGTACATTTTGATAACAATACTTTTGTACTTTTACTCAAGTAAATTTTGAATTCCGGACTTTTACCTGTAACAGAGTACTTCTACATTGCAGTATTGATATTTTACTTAAGTAAAACATTTGAGTACTTTTTCCACCACTGCAATTGACCCCAGAGAGATAGAGTGGGCAAAAGAGAGAGAGAAGGAGAGAGAGAGAGAGAGAGAGAGAGAGAAAGGTGGGGGGGGGGGAGCCCGAGACAGAGAGTGAAGAATTGAATGGGTGAGAGACACTGAAGCCTGATTTATAATTAGTCCTATAAAGGTGTCCTGCGCCATCAATAGCCGATTTCCAAGCTCACAACATAGTGCATTGCGATGCGTTGCACCACGTTGTGAGCTTGTAGATCTGCTATTTTTGGCCTGGGACGCCGGTGTGTGTGCCAGGGTATGAATTAGGCATGAGTGTTAGGGGAAAGAGCGCGACACATTGATGGAAAGGCTGCGGAAAGAGAGTGAATTCCAGACGTAAACGGAGACTAATACGTGTCTGACAATGACAGTCGTATCCCATATCCTGCGATGCCGTAAATCAATCTGAGCATTACCCTCGGTGTCTCCCAACAATTTGTAAGTTAGGAAATCACATTTTTACGTTCGTAAGAGCAGTGGTTCCCAAACCTTTTTAGCTCAAGACCCAAAAAGAGAAATATGGCGTTTTTCCGGGACCCAAACTATAGTGAAAATAGCAGATCTACAAGCTCACAACGCGCTTTGTGAGCTTGTAGATCTGCTTTTTTCACTAGTTGAACGTTGAACCTTGTTTTTATTTATTTATGGACATTATTATTATATTTATTTATTTATTTAGCCTATGAAATACTTTTGAAAAATCTTGGAATTGTTTTTAATTGATGAAAAGTTATGCTTTTTTTTTATAAACGAAAAAAAGGGGATATTTAGGCTACTCGCAAACCTAAAAAATTGGTCCGTGACCCAAACATGCGACCCAAACATGGGTCCTATATGAAACAGAGTAGCCTATAAAATAACTAAAATACAGCAAAAGTGCGACTGAGTCCCTGCCCTTGGAATGTGTTTGCAGACATGTGCTTCATATACGAGAGGCTGGACCGAGCCCATACGCTGCTTTATTTTTCTAAAGCTGACACCCACTGGCATGTAACATAGCTGTGGTCGAACAGGGAGAGGCTTTTCTAGATATATAGACCCCCACCCCGACCGCCGGCGTGAGGCGTGTGCGCGGCAGGCGCTTCCATACGCACGTGTGTAATAACTAAGCGTGCACGAGGAAGAGAGAGGGGAGAGTGGGAGGGAAAAACCAAAAAAAAACTACACGCACAGATAATGCGTTGTCGATACTCTATTTAAGTAACATTTATGCCAATTTAAGTGTAATGAAATTAACTAAGTGTAATTGAAACGAGAGCGAAGAGAAGAGACAGGGGTTGATTGACGGAGAGAACGAGAGATGATGCAAGAGAAAAGAGAGGGGGGGGGGGGTTGGAGTAGGATTTGGACCCTGCCTGCTCGAGGGCCACCTCAATGGCTAGTGTTACCTCGGCTCATTCCTCCCTTCCTCTGTTCCTTCTTGTTTTTCCTCCACATGGACAGGAAAACCCTCCCTCTCTCTGAGCCAAGAGAGAGGAATGGGAGAGAGGGAGAGAGAGACGGAGAGGGAGGAAGAGAAAGAACGGCAGATAGACGCAGGGAGTGAGAGAAAGAGAGAGAAGAGAGGGAGCTAGAGGCCTGTATTATCCTTAAGAAAAGTACATTTTGCTGTACCTGGTCTCCACTGTGCCACAACCACACAGTTCTACCTTCAACTACTCTCCTTTTGTTTTTCTTTCTTTCTTTCTTTCTTTCTTTCTTTCTTTCTTTCTTTCTTTCTTTCTCCGCCTGCCACTGGTGTTTTCCCTCTGTTTTCTCTGAGCTTATATAGCCTAGCTCTTTTTCTCCTCTGCAAACGTGCAAACATGTCAGTGGTAATTCATGTTGATAGCGGCCTTTTGTCCAAATATTTCCACTGTAACTTTAACCAAGAAATCGATGGCAAATCCTTTTAATCGTGCTGTTTGCTGAGGTGGTCACAAATTCCTGCTTTCCTTGGCTACTTGGCAACAACCTGTTTAAATATACACCCGGCTCTGTGTTTAGAGTGGGGTCTAGGATTTAACCCTTCAGCAAGCCAGCCATCACACCTGATGGGAACAGATAGGCTGAATCCATTCAAGCTGTCAGTCAGTGTGTGTATAGTGTAGCGCACACACATACATGCACGCACACGGCACACACGCACACACACACAAACAGTTTGTGGTGAGTGTGAAACACACACTATTTGTGGTAAGTGTGAAACACTGTGTGTGCGTGTGTGCGTGCGTGTGTGTGTGTGTGTGTGTGTGTGCATGCGTGCGTGTGCGTGCGAGTGTGTGTGTGTGTGTGTGTGTGTGTGTGTGTGAGTGTGTGTGCGCGTGCGAGTGTATTCATTCGAATGAATCACATGGGAGTGGATAATACTGATATAATACAAGAGTTTATATATACATCATTACTGGTTATTACCATGTCTCTGTTAGTATTCACTGGAATCCATGCACTTGTACAAACACACGGACAGGAAAACCCTCGCTCAATTGAGTACAGTTCTTGCAAAAAAAAAAGAAAATAAATTTGATTGTGAATAAACTGGCGGCTCTGCACTCCACCCACACACACCTACCTTGTAAGTGAATGTGGGGGAAAAACAACACAAATCCAATAGGGCGTGCAAGCCAAAGAATGAATTGCAACGCTTGAAGCCTGGTTCATGCTTATACTGTAGTTGCGTGCCAGTGTTGTGTTGCACCGAAAGTAGCGGATCTACAAGCTCTACAACACGTTGCAGCGCGAGGCGTTTGTGCGAGCTCCTTCAGTGCTATATTCGGTGCACAACACCGGGGCGCAGTAAACACTTAAAGGCATAGTTCACCCCCCAAAAATCATTTTTTTCTATCATGGAGACTTGAATTCATGGATGTTTTTTTGTTTTTGTCGCATTCCTAAGCCAATAATTTGATGACCAGCGGTTCCGGTAGGAGACACAAAGAGTCTCCTTTGTGTCTCCTACCGGAACCGCTGCCTACCGGTCCGCTGGTCATCAAATTATTGGCTTAGGAATGCCGAATGCGACGAAAACAAAACAATATCCATGAATTCAAGTCTCCATGGGGTGACGTAATCGATAGAAAAATCTTAAGTGGGCTTGATATTTATGCCCAGTGGGTGTTTTTGTCCAATTGCAGGCATTTGGTGCTTTGATGAGCCATTGCGGCGGGGTAGAGAAAATGGGAAAATAATGGCACACACACGCACACACACAGGAATCTTTTCCTAATTGTATAACCCTAACTCCCCAAATCTTTTTGTTTAACCATAAAACAACCATTGCTCTTGTGGCGACCAAGGAGACTGGTCCTCACAGTGTCTATTTCTCACATTCTGCCATACTTGTGGGGACATTTGGCCCCACGGCTATAGTAATGCAACTACACACGCACACGCACACACACACACACACACACACACACACACACACACACACACACACACACACACACACACACACACACACCTCCTCATCCTTCCCTCACACATGATCCCAATTATAGCAGGCTGCCTTGCAAACAGCCCCACTCTTCCCAATGAGAAATATTATGATTGTGGGAATTTGGGGAACCGAAAGTGTGCCACCCTGTGGTGTGCACGTGCATGTGCGTGAGCACACACACACACACACACACTCATAATCATACTTTACATATACCGTGAGTGCACACACACACACAAACACGCAGGCACACACACGCACACACACGCAGACACACACACACACACACACACACACACACACACACACACACACACACACACACACACACACACACACGCGCACGCACAGAGTCAGTTCTCATCTGCAGCCCTTTCCTTCCACGGCCACAGATGTTCCCTCTCAGAGTGATCTCCAGGATTTGGGGAGCGTTTTGAAGGGCTGGACTGATGGCGCGCTCCAAAGCCCCAGAGATTTCAGCGGCGGGCCTCTAAAAGGGTATTTGTCCTACCTGCTGAACTCTGCAGACATGCTGAGCTGGTGCTGACCATGGTGTTTGAAGGGGGGCGCGTGTGTGTGTGTGTGTGTGTGTGTGTGTGTGTGCGCGCGCGTGTGTGTGTGCGCGCACGTGGTTGGGAGTGGAGAGACGTGTGGTGAAACTTGAAGCCTGATTCCTACCTATACTGTAGTTGTACGATGGTGTCCCGTTCCAAAAATAGCCGATCTACACACTCACAATGCCACGTGATGTGACACGTTGTAAGCTTGAAGATCTGCTATTTTTGGCACAGTATAAAATCAGAGTACAGAGTATAAATCAGGCATCGTTCTTCAACACAATATCTATGTCTTTACTTGCAATTAAAACATTTATTAGAGCAAAACACACAGGCCCTCTTCAACAGGGGTCCTCAGAGTTAACATGGGTCCGCCAAATCGTTGTGTGATAGGGAACATTATAGCCGAAAATAGCAGATCTACAAGCTCTCAACGCCTCGTGCTGCGAGGCGTTGTGAGCTTGTAGATCGGCTATTATAATTTTCTGAGTTGGTGTAGTAGAGGGAGAAAGAGCAGACCAAGTACAGAGGCAACGGTCAAGTTGAGTAAATATAGAGGGTTTGAAAGGTTAACTGTCCAAAAATACACATTAGCATGAATCCAACTATCTATGAAATCTATGAAAAAGTTTGATCTGCAACACAGTTTTATACAATGTGAAGTGGGGGTCCCTATACTTCATCTCTCTCTCTCTGCTAAGGGGTCCTTGGCCTGAAAAACGTTGAAGACCCCCGCCTTAAACCCTATGCTGATCATTGTTGAATGGAACAGGGATTTTCTCATGGACGTGAACACATATAAAGGATACAGGCATGCAGTCTGTTTCAGAAAGACAACTGAACATTTGTGAAAGGTTTTTCCCATATTGTTGCTGTTGGGCAGAAACCTTGTCTCTCCATATTCCCCCCCGGAAATGAATGCCCCACATCGTGGTACAAGAGTGTCTCGCAAAAGTAGCTAAAAATAGCTGAACTTTTTTTTTTGTCTGACATTTTGAATGTGAAAGTGGTTAATCTGTTTGTGGGTTTTAGGAATATTTAACCCATGAAAACTATTAACAAGAGCATCTGTGACTAAATAATAGCTACCGTGGATCCATTGGAACACAGGTTCTTTGTTCCGTTGCCGGAAAAGTATAAGGTTTTGGACATACAAGCAGCGTTGCCAAGTCTGCTTATCATAATTTCCGCCCAAGATTTTATTTGAAAATAGCAGATCTACAAGCTCACAACACGTCACATCGTGAGCTTGTAGATCTGCTATTTTCATATACCTGGCATATATGTTTAAAGTGCTCACGTGGCCCATAGTCGCTTCTTTTGGGCTTTGTTTTCCTAGACCTGGTTGCTTGTCACAGAATCTCACAGAATCTGGCAACGCTGCATACGAGGTTTCCGCCCGACAACAGCGATATTGACCCCTCCATAGCCCTGTTGCAGTAATGGCTCTTTGTTGGATGGTTGTGCAATTGTGTCGTTACAGGTAATGTTTAGTGTTGAGTTGGCTTGATTGAGTGAGCTTTGATTTTTTTCAAGAGTCTGTCTGGAAGCTTTTTTCTCTTCTTTTTGGTTTTGTACAATTTCCCACTGGCAACATGCCTCCGATACAGATGTTTCCTATTGCCTAATTGGAGAGACTCTAAATCGATGCCATTTACATCTTTTATATTTTTTGTCCTAATCACTTGTTGTGTTTTGTAGATCTGGTCTGTCTGAGGTGGGGACACGAATGTGGAGAAAGTTCCCGATACAAAATATGTGTATGAAAATTCTTTCATGAACCCGAAGCACTTGTTTAAGATCTGCCTCTCTGCTTTTATTTACTTGTTTATTTTGCATTTATTTCTGGATGTAAATGTTGTTACGAATGCTGACCGCTGAGCGTGACATCGGGCGGGCATGTGTCCCATTATGTAATAATGCCTATAACGGTTTATTATGTTATTGGTAATGGCTTCACTGCGGGTGGCAGGAGACTAAAAACATTTAGCCGGGGCAAAATATGCAGCGTATTATCATTTATTGTTTTCTGACATCACGTCTTTATGTACCAGCTGGCAATGGTTTGGATTTGACAGTTACAACACACAAGGACACATTGGTAAACCATACCATAAATCTACTCAAAACAGACTCGACACAGACAGAAAAATTTACATATGTTTTTTTTCTCTCCCCCCTCAAATTATGCTGTGGGGGGAAATTTCTGAATGATAAACAGATTGTTGGAGATGGAGACGAGGCGACTTTTACCTACTTGATAGTCACCGAACAGCTGTCCATTTGGCATAATCAAAGAACTATTATGTGAAATACTGCAATCAATAATGGAGACAAACTAATAAACGGTAACAAGAACTTTGGTATCCATTTAATGAAACCGTTGGAAGCTGGCCCGGTCCTCAATCAATATCCCAGTCTAGTCCAATTACACAGGGCCTTACAGTATGCTGTTCCGATGATCCCACTATGTATTATAGCTCTCGGACGGAAACCTTGTATGTCCAAAACTGTTGCTTTTAAGGAAATGGTAAAACATTACCTGTGTTCCAATGGATCCAATGAAGCTATTATTCAGTCACAAGCTCTTATTAACACGTTTTATTGGTTAGATATTTATAAAACCCCACAGGGAGACTTAAAGGGATACTTCACTTTCGGGCCGGGGACACATTTAAAAAAAATATTAAAAATAAATGAAAAAAGTTATGGAAAATTCATGGCCCCCTCACGACACGCAGTGTCCTACTAATGTGTGAGGGGGCCATGAATTTTCCATAACTTTTTTCATTTATTTTTAATATTTTTTTTAAATGTGTCCCCGGCCCGAAAGTGAAGTATCCCTTTAACCACTTTCAACCTGGCATCGGTATTATGGGCATGTCATTATAAGCGACATTTGACCAAATAAGCTCACAACGCATCGCTATGCGATTACTGCGATCGGCTACTTTCATTACCTTTGTAGAGGTAATGAAAGTCAGGTTTCTTTTTCATTTTTAAAAATGAGTTTTGGGGCTTTTATGCCTTTATTGTATAGGACAGTAGACTGACAGGAAATGGGGAGAGAGATGGGGAGTGACACGCAGCAAAGGCCGTCGGGGTCGGGACTCGAACCCGTGACACGCTGTCAGGCTGGCATTGCAGCCTATAGGGTGCCTGGACCGCCACGCTGCGGCCCAGGCCTACATTCGCATGCTTTTGCACAATAATGTCACACGGCGAGTATAAAATAGGGAATGAATTCATGAAAAAACGTAAAAAGATGAAATAAGGAGATACAAGGTTTCCTTCTGCCCAACAGCAAAAAATATAAAAAGGAGACATGTTTAGTATCACTGTGATCCAGCTGCATAGTAAAATCTTTTTCTTCTGCGATGGCATGCTTTGATTAAAATCGGAGGGGAGTGGAATACATTTTGTTAGGCATTCCCATTTTTTCGGGGGTTGCACATGGCTGTGGTCAATTTGGCCTTCAGCTCCATCCTCCGTTGCGATGATTTCTGAACGCAGAAGACGTTACCGACTTGATGATTCCCAACATTTACATTTTGCACACAGGCAACGGGACTGGTTGCCGTTCAGCTGTGGCGGGCAGCTCGGAGCCAAAAAAGCTGTGGAGGAGGGCCATTCCCAGTTCTTGATTATACACTGCAACTATCAGGGCACTTAATGGTATTGTAAGCCCTCTGGAATCGAAACCGCCAAGAATGTTTAAAAAGAAAAATATTCAAGGTTGAAACAAATACAACCGCGATAATGTTTTGTTTGTGAGTGCACAATCAAGACGACTGGTAGTGGCATTTCGCTGCCCTATAGGCCGCAAGGTTTCACAATTTAAGTTATGTAACCCTGTTCTGAATCAGCGGTGCTTATTGCCGATGAAAAATACAAGTGCTGGATCTCTACCTACTCAGAAAAAAAGACAGTGTTAAATTAACTCTTGGGTTGGTAAAAATGGACCCTTACAGGTCCAATCCTACACCTTCGGAGTTAAATAAACATGCTGGATTATGACTGTGTAGCCTCCAATATGTTTCCATTTTCGTCCTCGGAACCCGCACTGGAAACACGAGGCCCCCGGCCAAGAGCGTTTTTGAAACAAGCGCATATGACCGAACCTTACAACTTACAAACATGTTTTTATTCTCACCAACACACACACACACACACACACACACACACACACACACACACACACACACACACACACACACACACACACACACACACACACACACAGAATGGAAAAACAGAGAGCGGAGCTCACTATGACTTACCTCTAATGACGTGTCTTTAAATAGACCAATCCATGGCAGGGTCTGCCTTCCTGTGACGAGAAAAATACACTACAGGCTAAAGCGTTGTTAGTTTGGGCCTCCTTTCAGGTCTGAACAGTGCATGTGACCATATTGACAGCACATCTATTAACGAGGCGGATTTGCTCTCTGAGGTTAATGTCCGTTGTCCCAGCACCAACCAATGCCTCTAAAGTTTCATATTTCCAGCTTGAACCTCCAAAGCTTTAGCTCAGTAGCCAAGATGTGACACTACTGAGTGCACAGAAGAGTGGTCTAATTTCAGTATGTACGTCATGGACATAACATTGACACATTGTGGTCTGTAACTTTCGTAAGCGACAGTTATTAGTACAAATATATTTGCTCATCTTTCCACTGTAGCTGCATCAGTATCAATCAATTTTCTTTCTCGTTTTGTGCCCTATGGGTGATCACTTGTGATACATGAGTTCTATACCCTGCTTCCACCAAATGCCTTTGTTTCTGTGGTTCTAAAATTTTCCACTGAGTCAACATAGAATGTAGCCCCCTCTCTCCAGGCTGTGGTGTGTGTCTGTGTGCGTGCACGTGTGTGTGTGTGTGTGTGTGTGTGTGTGTATGTGTCGGTGTGTGTGCGCGCACGCGCATGTGTCTATGCGTGCGCGTGTCTGTGCACCCATGTGCTTCTAAAGGCTAAGGATGGGATTCATTGAGGTTTGAAATGGGAAACAGACTAGCAGAAAGTCTTCCAGGGGTGATTATATCTGTGGGATAGTGGGGTCCATCCAAATGTGTGTGGTGTCTTTGTCTCTGCCTGACTCCCTGCTGCCCTTGAGCAGGGCGGAGAGAAGCAGGAGGGTCTCAAAATACACCCATGTCGGGGAGAACTTGGCTCTCGCGCCTTTACCGTCTTTACTGACGTTGGCCCGTCCCTGTGTATGGAAAGAGTTTGGTGTTTTGGTAGGCGAGAGCCTGCCATGGTTTTCTGTTACAAATAGTTAGCACTGCTGAAACCCAAGGGACTAAAACAACATAAAAAGACCACATTGATATCTTTACAAAAGCACCAAGCTGAAGCCTATAGTAGGTACATTTAAAGAAAGGAACGTATTGTTGATGTGAACAGACTAGAGAATGAGAAGAAATCAGAGGAAGTTATTTGTTATTATTTGCATATCGTTTTATAATCTTTTAAATCGTATTATTGGTAAATATATTTGTTCCATATTGGATTAATGGTAATGTCTTAGATTGTTTGCCAAGGCTACACACACCATTCTGGCATGCAGAAGACAGGACGCAGGAAGAAGAGAACTTCCCCTGTCTTGGTTTTCCACACGATTCCAGTGGTCTGACGATTCATCCTAACCCACTTTCATTTTTCCCCCCCTTTTTTTCCCGCCCTGTGTTGTTTTGTCTTAGATCGGAAACAGCACCAGTCCAGATATACGCTGGACCTCATTAAGAACAAATTCAGAGACTACTTCACTTTGATTACTGATTACTCAATATGAGGGCTTGCATATCTGTTACCTGTGTATCAGTTGGAGATTAAGCCCGGATAAACTCGAACATCTAATATTTGGCCCATTTGGGTCTGAGACTATTATTCGCACTCGAGTCAGAAGTAATGTGTCCCCTTCCATTCTACTCAGAGAAGGGGTGGAGCGTCCTGTTCAACAATGGTAAACTTTGACCACCCGTCAACCAATAGGAAAGAAGCCCGTGGTTGACCCCACTTGGCCAGCTTTTCGCTTGCAGTTTTCTTTCAGTGAGCGAACAACAACGTAAGTGAAAGAAACTATACACATCAGCAAATGGATTTGCGTCACTCCTGACACTGCCCACAATCCGCAATTCAACATGGGTAATTGACGCGCTCAACACCTCAGCATGCGTTGGCTACCCCCCTTCAGCTGTGTTTGTGTGACCGTGCCCTAAAAACCACTGCTGTGGTCATCACTATCCTCTTGCAATAGGACCAGCTGTATATAGTTAAAGAAATCTGGGTCATTTCACCAAATATTGATTTCCTAACTCTTCCTACAGTAAGTTAAAACATTACTAATATGAATATGAACTTAGTGCCTTATTTAAGCTGATTGACTCATTGATTGATTGATTTTACATTCAGAGTTACAGAGTTATATCCAGTAGGTATACTTATGAGACTGTATCAATGTGTTTGTTATTGTATGAAACAGTAGTACTTTTGTCAGTACCAATCACTGTAAACTGACAAAAAACTGAACTGGGTTTTGTCATTTTATTGATGGTCAGAATCCGCTTTGTTTGTTTGTGTACAAAACGTGTCAATGGGAAGAATTTGTTTTGTTTATTTATTTCTTTAATCTACAGACTATTGAAATAAATGTATATCAACTAAAGATATCTCGCCAATATTTGGATTTACAGCATGGCAATGGCTTTCTACAAGTTTACAACATGCATGTCCCAGCGCTATTCGGTTATTCGTTATGTTAAGATTAAAGAGTATTTGAAGTGGTCAAACTATTGCAAGAATGCATGTTCAATCTTCCAGAAAATCCTAATGAACTCAGATATTTCATAAAAGCAAAGATTAAAATACAGGGCTGGTATGGCCGACTTTAGCATCAATCTGCAATTTCTTCAACTGGTGGCTCTATGGCTAACAAAACATCCTAATTCTACATATTGTTAATTGTTTATGAAACACAGCGCTATTGTGTGTGGGGTGGCTCCTTTCACGCTGTTTCACAAATCGCATATTAGGACTTTTTTTATTAGGAAAAATTTAGTCGTGAGATTTCATTTTGCTTTAATGTATGATGCTTTAAGACCTTTCTGAGACAGGAAAGAGAAAGCAGAGAGGATCAATGACAAACAGGTCTTATTGAGCCAGATTCCAGTCCAGGATGCTGTGGTTATGTGGTTAGCTGGTTGAACCACCAGGCAGTGGTGGAAAGTAACTAAGTACATTTACTCAAGGGCTGTACTTGAGTAGAATTTTGAGGTACCTTTACCTTTCTTGAGTATGTCCATTTTTCAATACTTTATACTTCTACTCCACTACATCTCAGAGGCAAATATTGTAATTTTTTTACTCCACTAAAATTTATCAAAACGTTAGTTAAAAGTTACTTTGTAGATACGTAGACATTTAGTACTTTTACTTTGGTACTTACGTATATTTTGATGATAATAAATATTTTGTTCTTTTAATCAAGCCAAATTTCGATTGCAAGACCTTATATACTGTAGAAAATAGAGTACTTCTTCCACCATTGCCACCAAGTAAATCCCTGTGAGGGTTTATGATGCCAAGTGTGCAAGTAGATGCAAGTAGAATCTGCCAAAGCAAATTCCTTTTACTGCCCTGCCCTCCTACAGTACATGGCGATAAAGTGTTTGTGAGTGTAATTCAAGTTTAACAATGGGTGTTTTTACAGGGTATGTGTTTCATCCCCACGAGCAACTCTAAGGATCCGTGTCGGTCAGTCAGTCCAACACTTTGGTCTCAAACAGCATATACTGTAGTCGCTGTTTAAAATAGTGAAAATAGAGCTGTGTGTGCTTGTAGATCTGCTATTTTTTACTACTTTTGTGTGACACTGTGATGAAGTAGGGCTTTCATTTATGGGGGGAAAACTCTCTTGTAGTTCAATCTTTAGGTCAAAATTCCCACTTGCATACAATCTCAAAATCCAATTGGTGGATTGCCATCCAACTCAGATAGATAGATGGATGGATAGCGTTATTGTCATTCAACAATACATACAATGCATAATTGAACGAAATTCCGTTCCACTGGCTTACTGAAATCTAAAACTACTCCTAGTTTAAAATCACAATCAGTTCATAATGAGACAAAATCCACCCAAAAGTATATTGCACAGCACGCAAGTCCTCAGCAGCAAGTGGGAGAAAGGATAGAGGATATTGCACTTATATAGAGTTCACAAATCTGATGGCTTGGGGAAAGAAACTCTTGCAGAATCTGCCTGTTCTGCTGCAGAACCTTTTGCCAGAGGGCATGAGTATCCGGTGGGTATGGGTGGGTAGGGTCTGTTATGATGGTACTGTATGGGCCATGGTCAGACGACGGTTGTGAGCAATGTCCTTGATGGAACTTGTCGAGCGCGATGTATCAATTTGAGTGATGAGCGATGCCATGCTATTGCCATCTCCTTGCACACGAAATCTAATGGGGCATAGCAGTGGCGGCCATTTTGTGGTGCCACAGATAGAAACCCCATTAATTTCCCCCATAGATATTTCCGAAACAAAATTATATTACTTATTTTAAGCCCCGAACCAAGCCATCCAGGCTCCTGGTGAATCTTGACCGTACAACATTTGATTCTGTGTCCCAAAAAAAAAAGAATATTTTATGATATTATATTAAAAAATAAATACCCTTTTTTGCGGTTTTCCTTTTTTTTTTCTTTTTTACACAGAATCAAATGTTTTATGGTGATGATTCACTAGGAGCCTGGATGGCTTGGTTCCAGGCTTAAAATCATTTATATTTATTATATATTTTCGGAAATCTCTATGGGAAACATAAATGGGGTTTCTTTCTGGGACAACAAAATGGCCACCACTGCTATGCCCTATAGAGTGCAGAGTGACCCCATGGCCTTTCCTCGAGAACCTCTTGTCAGTGGATATACAATATACTAGTGTACAGTGGCGGAGCGTCCGGGGAGGCCAGGGAGGCGGCCGCCTCCGGGCCCGCGACCAGGGACGCGGGAAGTGGGGTGCTGAGGGTGCTGCAGCACCCCTGGTGGTGGGGAAGAGAAAGAAAAACAATTGAAAACATTTTTAAATTTTTTTTTTTTTTGTAAATTAAACAAATATATATAATTTTTAAAGTCTATATACACACTTATATATTAAAACAATGATGTATTTAACTTTGGGGAATAAAATATTTGTTGAAAAAGGTGAAAAAACGTGAAAAATGTGAAAAAAATCGTGGGACACATGTGAAAAAAGTCCCCCGCCAAGCCCAGCCCCCCTTGGCATAAATGACTTCCAGCGTCCCTGCCCGCGACCCAGGAGGGCCCGGGCCGTCAGATAATAAATCGGTAAAATCAGGCAAAAATAAGAATTAAACAACATAACCCTAACCTAACCCTACCCTAACCCTAGAACCGAAATAAAGTGACAAAAAGCCCCCCAAAAAGTGACCGAATCCGCCGAAAAAAAATTCGGGAAAAAATTGAAAAATGTTGCGGGATGTGCACCCGTGGGTGCGCAGGGGGGGCCTGATCACTGTGCTGTGCCTCCCGGCCCGGCTTTCAGTTGTTCCGCCACTGCTAGTGTACAATTCCTGCAAGTCTGCCACTAATAATAATGATGTGTTTTTATTTTGCTCTTAAGTTTACTTAAACTTAAGGTGGTACACTACGAGATAATCGTAATCTTCTCTCTAAGTTGCAATGTAACACAGCTCTGTTTAAACATTTATTTATTCCCATTTATATTTAATTGTACATACATTGTTTTGTTTTGATTGTTTTGTTCCACTTTTGCGCGTGCGCGTGCGTGTGTGGACTGTGGCATGCAGTATCGAGGCAGCAAAAGGGACATCATGTCGATGTATATAAAATCTACCCTGTGGACGACTACATGTTAGGGGAGGGCCGCTTCAATTGTAAAATTTTTCACCTTTCGGTCTTTTACTCGGCGATCGTTTTACCTACATATGTAATATTTTCAAGCAAAGAACCTACACATGTCTGCTATCATAAACCACTTAAAGTTTTTCAATTGATAAAACAGGTCGTGAGTTATTAAACCGAAAGTGGACGCTGTTCCGACGTTACATTTTAAGCGCTTATCAGACTAATTGTAACAGCCATATAGTTACAAAAGTAACACTGCTAAAAAACGGCATTAAACAAATCGTTTTCAGCTTAAATTATTATATTATTATACAATTATATTCATTTCAAGCAACTGTTTTACATTGTTTTCATACCAAGGATGTGATAAGATAATGTATCAAACGTAAGGAATTTATTAAATCTTACCGGGATAGCAGTTTGAGTAAATTCCATGGGAAAATCCATTGATTACACCGAAACAGATGGGTGTTACAATCGGGTCGCTCTGTGCTCCACTGCTTTGGCTTTGTTTACAGAACAGAGCTAACGTGCATAGAGTAATAAAACGATGTAAACTGATGAAGAACAGATACATGCAGACAACCATGTGGATTTTAGCTCGACAACATTAAAGGAAATATTTGTAGACCAAAGATACTCAAGGTGATTTATTTTACTAACTTTAAGATAAATCAGTTTTTCTGCGATAACTTTCTCTAGTCTGGATGAAAATACTTCCTACTTCCTGGGCACGTTCATTACAGCACTGGTCACATACTGATGTGATGACGTTATGAGAAAATTGACCAATCGAGAGAAAACATGCTTGTTGGAACCATGACGCGTTACAAACATGGCGGCTTTGTTGTTTTCTGCTCCTAACGGTGCATAAAGCCACTTGACCCTTGCTATATGATCAGCCCCCCATCTCTCAGCCATGCTCTACCAGCCTCCTTGGATCATTGCTAGACTTCTCCTTTTTGGGTGTTCGTGGCGTCGAGCTGTAATTTGAACCGTATGTTTGAACCTCGGTTGCGTTCGCTACCATCACCGTTCCTTTTCATTCCAGCTTCCGCTCCCTCTCCTCTCTCTCTGTCTCTCTCTCTGTCTCTCTCTCTGTTTCTGTCTGTCTCTCTCTCTGTCTCTCTCTCTGTCTCCCCCTCTCTCTCTCTCTGTCTCTCTCTTTGTTTCTGTCTCCCCCCCTCTCTCTCTCTCTCTCTCTCTCTCTCTCTCTCTCTCTCTCTCTCTCTCTCTCTCTCTCTCTCTCTCCCCCTTTGTCTTCCTGACCCTGCAGCTGTGTTTTGGGAACATTTTACTTGGTTTTTTCCTCCTCTATTAGATCTGTGTCTTAACGTATTACCGTGGTCAGAGTGGATTGTGATGCCTATCTTGTGCCTTCTTCTTTGAGCCTTTACCTCATCTAAAGCCCCAGTGTCTGTGTCTATCATTGGAAATCAAAGGTGTGTGTGTGTGTGTGTGTGTGTGTGTGTGTGTGTGTGTGTGTGTGTGTGTGTGTGTGTGTGTGTGTGTGTGTGTGTGTGTGTGTGTGTGTGTGTGTGTGTGTGTGTGTGTGTGTGTGTGTGTGTGTGTGTGTGTGTGTGTGTGTGTGTGTGTGTGCGCGCGTGTGCGTGTGTGTGTGTTGTATACCGTGTCCGTCCGCCCTATATTCAGCACATCTGGGCAACAGCTGAACACTCCTACGGGCAACGACTGCACTATTTGGGTTTCAACATTGTATTTGCGTGTGTGCATGCACTGTAGGGACACATTTGATTTTGTGCGTATGCAGATTACGTGCATTTGTGTCCGAGCGTTCACGTGCGCTCCTGTTCAACCCCCACACATTCGTGTTCACAGTGCTTGTGAGCGTGTGCGATATTTGCATGTGTACGCCTTGCAAAGCCCATTGTCTGTAACATAAAGCGCAGGTGCACGTTTAACTGCACAATGCACTCACTCACCCCTCTTCTCCACAGGCCATCCATACCGGTCCAGGGCCCTGCAAAGCTAATATTTTATCAGGTAACCAAATACAGACAGCCAAAGATTTTTTGTACATGGCTTTACATTGCAGACATTGCAGTCCTGTTTTATTTTTAGCTCCAGGGATCAGAACAAGGCCTGCAGACAGGGGGAGGAGGAGGAGGAGGAGGAGGATGATGATGATGGTTTATGGAGAATGGTCGGTTTCCCACCGCAAAGCCTGAGCCTCCATGCAAGGAGGCTGGGGTCCTTTGGCAGGCGTCGATGTCGACGCATGTTGAGCCAGGTGATGGTCTTTTCCCCCCTTTTTAAAATTTTTAACCCCCATCTGTGTATTTTCTCTGCTGTATATAGAAACATAAATATTTAGTGTGTGAAGTAATGACACTAAGTGGGAGCTGTTTGTGTTCACTACTGTGCCTTTGAGAGTTTTATCAGTCCATTTGGTGTGCCGTGTGGGCACAAGAACTTTGAAAACCCCTGCACTACACTACCCTCCCTACACGTTGCATCCCTGTTCACTTTTCGGCAGTATCCATATGTTATGGATTGTGCTTGATGGCTCGGATTTGATGGCGTAACTCGAATGTTGTCGTACACAAGACTTTCTCAATATGGTTTGAGTTTCGGTGTGTCGTATGAATGCAAAAAATAACAACAATGACCCGTGGCTGACTTTCAGTTTTGTTTGCGTGGGTAACGTTTGACTTTGAGGTTCACTGTGTAGTTCCTAGGGGCAAACCCCCTTCGATGGAATTGAAGCTCACTTCCGGGTTCTCGTTCAGCATGCTGTTCCTATTAATGCCCGGCAGATGTCACTATTTCACCTTCTATTGGTCGCAAGATATATTCTCTGAATGAGGTTTTGGGTGGACTTTATACTTGATTTTATTACCATAGTAAACCTTTTCATATACACTATGTTTTCAATTACTAGTAAGGCTTTTTTAAATCATCATGATATGTGTTTAGTAAATTATGGTCCCATACATTTTTAAACTAATGATAAAGTAGGGTATGTTTCTAGTGTTTCTACTTGTTCTACCGAGTGAAGACCTGCCCTCGCTGCGGTTGCAGCCAATAGCATTAATTTCCGTTATAAAGAAAGATGGCGCATTTGAAATCGCTGAAAAACAGGCTTCAAAACGGGTCTGTAGAAACCAATGTTGTCACTTTGTCCATTCATTTATGGTCTATGGTAGTTCCACATAGCCTATGGTTGCCTAAATTGTGCCTGTATCTTTAAACAACCAACAGTATTGCAACTAGGAAATGATGTGGATCCCAGGATCCACATAGAAACGGCGTGGCTCCAATGTTGTGGATCTCAGACTTCATGACTTCGTGACCTGTCTGTGATGTCGGTCATCTATGACATCAGTCATCCATGACATATCTATGACATATATGACTTTGGGCAAGGTTTCACAGCCCCTTCCATGCATTATAACGTTTTTTCAATTTCCTGCCAGAATTATTTCAGATTTTTTGCAGTAGACTGCCAGAGATTTTTCAATGAAAAAACAAAAGTACTCAGGAGCCGAGATACAGAATTTTTAAGTTTTAAGTTAACAAGGAAGTGGATGGGAGTCTAAATCTTCGAAAAATCATATCTCCTTGGTCTTTTTTTTAGAACGCAGATCTGCGTCTTTGGCAACCAATGTGTTGTTAAACATATTGTTGCTGTTGGGCTCTTATCTCCATATCTTAACTGTTTATTGTTTTTCTTTTCGTAAATTAATGCCCTACTTCGCCATACTACATTGTCACACAAAAGTAGGGGAAAAAAGCGTGTCACCGCGACCCTCCGTTCTTTAGTACTCTTGTTGAATATAGCTTGTTCTTGACAAAAACACAGAAAAAAACAAGAAAGCTGAAGAAAAAACATTTCTAATTCCTTTAACATTAGATCGGACGGGGCTGGGTTTGTTGTGATCACGTTATTTCCGGGTGTACTCTTCCCCGGAAGCCATAGGATCACTCATAGGTTGGCGAAGAGCGCCCTCTAGCGTAAACACTGAAAACACCAGCATACGTCTAAGTACGTCAATGGCGGTGTGTGTGCGCGTTTGGATTGACATGCTTCAAAATACGTCAAGGGCAGTCAATGAGTTAAATTCTAATCCTGAAAAGTACCAGTTTTGGACATTATGAGGATTCCGCCCCGACAGCAACGATTATGTGAAAAAGAACTACAGTACTTCTGTGGACTGGCAGCGTGCGTACAATGTTTGGCGCTGATTGGTCCAGCGGTTTTGCAAGATCAGCTCCGGCGGACAGTCTCTCTATCTCACACACACACACACACACACACACACACACACACACACACACACACACACACACACACACACACACACACACACACACACACAGACCCTCTCATAAACAGCCAGCCTCTTGAGAAGCCACGACGGACCGTAATAAGTAGCTCACAGGTTAGCGTCAACCACTGGAAGACCAATCAACGTTTGCAGCAGACGCTGAAGCAGCGAGTAAAAGAATGGGTATACACACAGCGAAGGAGTGTTTATGACCCCGGTATAAAAAGGGGTGCATGGTTTAGATCCGCTGCACCGCATGACACGTCTCCTTTCCAGCTATGTCATCTGGCCTGTTATTCCTCGATTTAGTATTTTTTTTGTGCTTATGTGGTTAACCCGTTAAAACCGGTAAAGCAGCTAGTGTCATTTTAGATTTTAACCACTGTAACTATTATTTTATACTTTGGCTATTCAAAAATAGCAGATATACAAGCTTGTAGATCTGCTATGTTTGAAAAAATCTTGAAAATTTGTGACAAAGTGATTTTTTTTTACTCAAATCTTTGCTTCTGGGGGTCCCTGGAATGAATGTTTCAGATGGCGGCCGGTGGCCAAATACGTATAATTTCGGGGGTCCTTGACATGAAAAAGTTTTGAGCACCGCTGATTAAGCAACATACGTTTTTTCAGAAAACTTTTAGGATTTAGAAGACTTTTTTTTAGAATCGGGTCCTCAGGTCTTAATGGGTTAAAACAAACTGCGGTGGAACGAGACTCGGGTTGAATGCATGCTGAAGGAACAAGAAGCAGAGCCGGGTACAAACGCAGCAGATTTCCTGAAATGATCCCCCTGAGCTCGCTACACATGAGTCCCCATGATTAATGGGCAGGGGAGTGCAGTGATTGGGCGCGATCGGTATCGTCGGGCACGGAGCCGCATGCGTCCAAATGGAGATTAATGGGGGAGGGTCTTACTTATCATGGCTGTCGAATCGGGCCGAAAAACTTCTATGTCCAAAACAGTTACTTTTCAGAAAAATAAACAAACAAACAAACAAACAACATGTGTTCCAATGGATCCAGTGTCATGTTATTTTGTCACAAAGCTCTTGTTAATACTTTTCATCGGTACAATATTTATAAAAACAGACAGACTTGAACACTTAAGTTAATAGCTAAAATAGCCCATCTACAAGCTTGCAACGCGTCACATCGTGATGCGTTGTGAGCTTCTACATCGACTAATGTTGCTACTTTTGCATGTGACATTGTGGTATGACAAAGTAAAGCAATAATTAACGAAGAAACATAAAAGGTTGAAATATGGACATACAAGGTTCCTAGCCCTGCACTTCCTCTCTGTGTTGGAACAGAGGCTTGACAACAACCCTGCACTGAATGGGATTCCGTTTTATTAACTCTCTGAGTCCCACTGAGTTGCAAATGTTGAGAGCGTTCGCGGCCCACTCATCTGACCACTTAAACATTCGGCCATTCGGCTGCCGTGTTAAGTGGTCAGATGGGGGGGGCCACGTGCATGTTCAGAGCATGTTATTTTAACCCATTAAGACAGGTAAAGCATCTGTGTCATTTTTTGATTTTTGCTATATATATATACACTGTAGCACATTGGTTGGCTATTCAAAAATAGCAGATATACAAGCTCATAGCGCGTCACTTCGGGCCGCGAGCTTGTAGATCTGCTATTTTTGAAAAATCATGAACATTTTTGCAAATCTTTAAGCGAACATTTTTTACTCAAATCTTTGCTTCTGGGGGTCCCTGGAACCAAACATTTTGAGATGGGTGGCCAAATACATATAATTTTGGGGGTCCTTGACCTGAAAAAGTTTTGAGCACCACCGATTACATGCGTTTTTCAGAAAACAGTTTTTTTTATTTAGAAGATATTTGTAGAATATCGGCCTCAGGTCTTAATGGGTTAATAATCAATCAATCGATTGTGTTACGGCTTGGATCAATATGCTTTTACCTTCCTATTTATCATAATGAAAACACTTTTTTCAAGGTTTTAAAGAAAACCTACTATGAAGTTGTTGTTTTTTCTCTGTGTTGTATTTATAATCAACACAATCTTAGTGCTCTACCAATTATTTGGGGGCCCATCACTTGCAATATCCTCACGGCCCACCAGTGGGCCTCGGCCCACAGGTTGAGAATGGCTGGAATAGATTTATTTGACCCCCCCCATCACCACCATCGTCGTCGTCCATAACCACACTTGTATCTTTGTCAGAATGTATTCTTACAAGGATACGAGCTGAGCGCACAGAATATTTGAGAGCCGCCGTTTTTCACGTTGACTTGAGTTACTTCTCTTACTCCCGCATCGTCGCTTTTTGTGGATTTACTGACCTGTGACTGCAGGGGCAGCACTGGTATGAGGGAGAAACACACGCACACGCACACGCACACACGCACACACATGCTCACCCGCGGGCCATTCCTTATCACTGCACACAGACTCACAGGCATACCACTTGGGTCAGTTAATGCTATAAAGTCAGCATAACTTCTTCCAGAGGTGAACAGATTTACAACACAGTGGATTTACTGTTTTCATATCTGTCAACACACACGCACGCGTACGCACATACGCACACACGCACACACGCACACGCACACACACACACACACACACACACACACACACACACACACACACACACACACACACACACACACACACACACACACCACACACACACACACACACACGCACACACAACTTTTAATGCAGAGAGCAGACTAAACATGGAAATGGAAAACCACAATAAAGTAAGAATGCAGGGAACCGAAACGGTGAATAGAGCTATAATGTAGAAACAGCCAATGGGATGAGCTGTAAATCTACAGTTATTCTGACCTCTGCATGATGGAGACTGGCTGCAGTGAGATGTCTGAGTTTTGACATCCTTTATTAGCCCTCTTATGGTGTGTGTGTGTGTGTGTGTGTGTGTGTGTGTGTGTGTGTGTGTGTGTGTGTGTGTGTGCGTGTGCGTGTGCTTGTGCCTGTACATGTACGTACGCCCTATGTGTGTATCTGTGGTTGTGTGTGTTTGTGCAGTACGTGTATTTTACATGTACGTGTGTGTGCGCGCGAGAGAGCGCATGTGTGTCTGGCCAACTTTGCTTCATGGTGCGTGCATCTCTGACAATTTATAAGAGCGGAATGTTTGGGCATAAAAGTTGAGAGAGACATCAGAGGGTTGAATCCCTTCTAGTTACAGCCCTCTTGGCTTCTAGGGACTGCTCACTGCCTTAAATCATATGCATATAGCAGGTCACTCGTCATGTCTATACACATGACTGGGTTACAGGGAGTGAATGCAGCTTCCTGGCACACACACACACACACACACGCGCGCGCACACACGAGCGCGCCAACGGAGCACCCCCAAACAGGCAACGCACAAAAACAGCACAAACTGCTGCGCTGAGATATCCTGTCGTTTACCGCGTCTGTCTGTCAGTCTGTCTGTTAGTGAACCTTCTCTCTCGCTCTCTGCACAGACGAACCAAGAAACCCACTTGAAACGAGGCTAATGGAGGGAAGCCACGCATGCCAGAGAGTAATTTGGTTCCAGACATCCATTGAATGAGTCTATCTATCTGTCAATATGCTGGCCAGACACACCGGCACAGCTGCCCGGGTCACCTTTAAGGAAAATAACCAGGAGACACGCGGCGGCACGGCGCGGCGGCCCCACGTGTGTGTGTGTGTGTGTGAATCTACCATGTTTTGTGAGCTGTCACGATCGGACAGACATGAGGCGCGGAAGAAAGATTAGTGCGCCGACCGATGCCAGATTTTTGGGTCCGATTTTGGAGAGGCACCAGTGGTTCTCAAACCTTTCTGGATCCAGGGCCCACTTTGGAAAATCTCGAAAAGCGTTTTTCCATATAACCCATCTTATGAGGTAAGATGGGTGGGCTCGTCTTTTCAGAGCACGTTTATTTTATCGATCAATCCATCGATTGTGTTTTCCGGCTTGGATCAATGGCACTAACGTATAATGCTTTAAGTTCATATTTATCGGTTTAACAAAGAAAACACATTTTTTGGAAGATCTAAAAGAAAAAATACCATGGACCCGGACAGCTGGCGTAGCGGTCAGGGCACCTAGGCTGCTAATGCTCGAATCCCGAGCCCGACGACCTTTGCTGCGTGTCACTCCCCATCTCTCTCTCCCCATTTCCTGTCAGTCTACTGTATACTATCAATAAAGGCCAAAACAAATCAATAAAGGCCAAAACATATAAATCGGGTGCATTATTACAGACACAGATGTCGTCCAAAAAGTCAAATAATGGCCGACATATTGGTAAAGACGAGGGACATTCCTATTGACACACAGCCACACTGCATACACACATAACACAGACGGGATATTATGGTGAGGACTCCTTATCTTAAACAGGAAGTGTTTTAACCCGAGCGACAGTGCCGTTTGTTTTCACAATGGCTTGTTTAGGCCTCCACAGCCATGTTTCCTCTGGCCGTATTGTATTCGAATACCCCCTTTTTAGTTTGATATTCTCGCCCTCTCCTTCCAAGTAACGAAACAGCCGCCTTTCATTGCTTTGGATTCACTCGATGTGATGATAGGTTTTCTTTCTGTCTTGTTTTTTCCTTCTTTTTTTCATTTTTTTCATTATCACTTACTGCAGCCTATATAGTCTGGGTTTTTGTTTTGACTTTCTCCTCCAGATGATACGGAAAGATCATTTGTTGTTGTTGAACCAATCACGGCCACTTAGAGCGGGAATAAATCCTTTTTAGCTTGTGTCCGGTTGTTATCGGCCATCTTGTGAAAACACACTGTGTAGTGGAACAGCGAGCGTGTGTTGGCATCTTCACAACTGCACTACAGCAATGACCTACAGTATACAATGTACTGTATATCGTCTCGGGTCGGTTGGAAACCTCATTATGTCCAAAATAGCTACTGTTCAGGATTCAAATAAAAAAAAGGCAAAAAGCTCGAGCTTGTAGATCTGCTACTTTTGATGCTTTTGTGCGATGCTTTAGTATGCTCAAGTAAGGCACTAATTTAAGTTTAAACAAGATATGACACAGTCATATTAAACCAGGTTGCTCTCTCCAGTGTCCCCGCACGGAACCAAATGGACCCGTGGTCCTGTACCCTTTCGCTCGCGGACCAACAAAAACAGCCAAAATGGCAGTAAATAGTAAATAGTTTATGAACGGAGCTAAATCAGTTTGTGTGCCTCAGTAAGGGCTTGTGTGTTTGTGCCTCAGTAAGGGCTTGCGTGCGTTGTCTTGTTTTTTCTGGGTCGCTGTTGGAGGCGGCGTTGTGTGTGTGTGTGTGTGTGTGTGTGTGTGTATGAGGAGTCAAGTCAATAGTTTGTTTGGTGGCGACGACCACACTTTTTTAAAATAGTTTGTTTGGTGGCGACGACCACACTTTTTTAAAATAGTTTGTTTGGTGGCGACGACCACACTTTTTTTTAACCCATTAACTGCCAGAGGTATTTTCATATTTTTTTAGCCAGTGCCAGAGTTTTTCATTGAAAAAAAAAAAGTACTCGAGATAGAGCCGAGATACAGAGCCGAGATACAGAATTTTTAAGTTTTAAGTTAACAAGGAAGTGGATAGGAGTCTAGATCTTTTTTTTTACGTAGATCTACGCGATTGGCACGTGGCAGCGACGACCACACTTTTGCAACAGCGCCATTTACCATAGAGATACATACAGTGGCCGAACACAGTATTGTGGGTCGTCTTTAGATCCCATATTCTGAGAGGACATTGAGCCCTCATTGGCTAAAGGACCAGCCAATGAGGAAAAAGTCACGCAAAAGTCACGACCAGCGAGTGTAGATGTAGACAAGGTTTTGCAACCTGGTAAAAACGAGATAAGAGGTTTCTGCCCGACAGCAACGATAAGGATACAGTTATACAGAAGGTAGAAGTGGTAGAGGTGTAGTGTTCTAGTTTCAGTTTTGTCTGCTCAGTGCTCACGTCTTTGTGTCATCACTTTTAATTTCACTTGTTTATCCTACTGTATATGTCCTGTATGAGTTCTCTCTCCTGAATGGATAAAATTGTATTCGAATACCCCCTTTTTAGTTTGATATTCTCGCCCTCTCCTTCCAAGTAACGAAACAGCCGCCTTTCATTGCTTTGGATTCACTCGATGTGATGATAGGTTTTCTTTCTGTCTTGTTTTTTCCTTCTTTTTTTCATTTTTTTCATTATCACTTACTGCAGCCTATATAGTCTGGGTTTTTGTTTTGACTTTCTCCTCCAGATGATACGGAAAGATCATTTGTTGTTGTTGAACCAATCACGGCCACTTAGAGCGGGAATAAATCCTTTTTAGCTTGTGTCCGGTTGTTATCGGCCATCTTGTGAAAACACACTGTGTAGTGGAACAGCGAGCGTGTGTTGGCATCTTCACAACTGCACTACAGCAATGACCTACAGTATACAATGTACTGTATATCGTCTCGGGTCGGTTGGAAACCTCATTATGTCCAAAATAGCTACTGTTCAGGATTCAAATAAAAAAAAGGCAAAAAGCTCGAGCTTGTAGATCTGCTACTTTTGATGCTTTTGTGCGATGCTTTAGTATGCTCAAGTAAGGCACTAATTTAAGTTTAAACAAGATATGACACAGTCATATTAAACCAGGTTGCTCTCTCCAGTGTCCCCGCACGGAACCAAATGGACCCGTGGTCCTGTACCCTTTCGCTCGCGGACCAACAAAAACAGCCAAAATGGCAGTAAATA
>NC_137613.1:35229379-35276879 GCF_963280865.1 Gymnoscopelus braueri | reverse complement strand
GTCTGACCTGAGCTTCTCGCTCCTCCACACCTCCGCTACTGCACGAACACACACACATAACACGCATACCACGCCGCCTTGGTCACAGACATTGCAAATGAAAACACGACTTTGGCATCCCCCCCGACACACAACATGCTTTCATCCTCGTAAAAGTAGAATCATTATTTAAAAAGTTACGTGAATCCTAGAGTTCTGATCTGAGACGCGCTGTGATCGGCTTTTAGATCGGCTACTTTGGGGTGAATATACAGTATGGAGTGTAGAGGGAAAAAAGGAGGGGGCCTATAGACCCCAGGGGACTCCAATCATCAAAGCATACACTGTATCGTCGCTGTCGGGCAGAAACCAACTATATCTGTTACTACTTTTTATTTTATTGTTTATAAATCAGTGCTATTGATTGATTGATTGAAATTTGTATTAGGCAAAAGAATGTAAAACAACACAGTTACATTTATAATACTTTTGTCTAAAAGGTCCGACCAAAAAAGTCCTTGCGGTCTTGTTTCCGTTGGGGTCCTTGGATTAATTTCATAGACATATATAATAGCAACCAAACAGTTCAAATCAACATAAAAAACAGAGAAAAAATACCACCATGTACCATGTACAAAAAAAGCATCATGAAAAATAAAAGTAAATGTATATACAAAAAAAGGGGGGAGGGGGGGTCATCTGTCTACAGGGAAACTGGTACTACCTCCTCTTATGGCCTCCAGAAAGATGAGTTTTTAGGGCTGTTTTGAATGAGCCCAACGAACTGCATTTTTTGAAGGATGGGGTTAGGCTATTCCATACCTCGGTGGCCGTGGTGTAGAAGGAGAATTTGCCCATGTTTGTTTTATGGGTGGGTGGTACCAGATTGTTGTTTACGCTCCATCTAGTTTCGTGACTGTGGGTGTCACTAACTTTTTGGAGGTATTTTGACAGATAAGCGGGTATAGGGGGCATTTCGGGCAAATCTGCATTTACAATTTTGAAGACCAGTCCCATTTTTAGTTGTTTAACCCTGTCTTCCACCCTGAGCCAGCCTAGGCTGGTAAAGTGAGTGGGAGAGAGGTGGGTCATGGGCCCCAGTACGAGAAGTAGTCGAATCAGTTTGTTTTGGGAGGTTTGAAGCTTAGTCTTCAGTGACACTGAGGTGTTGGAGTACCAAGAGGAGCAAGCATAGTCAAAAAGGGGCTGAATCAGAGCCCCTGAGAGGGTCCTGAGGGCCTGAGGGTTGACAAAAGAGGAAACTCTCCCCATATATCTGGTTCTCTGGTTTACTTCTTTGACCACCTTTGTTGCCATGCTTTCACCTGACAGGTATTTGTCAAGAATACATCCCAAATAGGTAATCTCTTCTTTGCTTCAGATGATTGTGTCATCGACTTTGACCTTGAAGTCATTAACCTTCATCTTACTGAGGGAATGTTTGGTCCCAAATAGAATGGATTCAGTTTTCCCAAGGTGTAGTGACAGTTTGTTATCGGTAAGCCAGGTACGGATTTTGGAAAGTTCGGAGCTGAGAGCTTCCTCAACTTGCATCTTGTCCTCACCCGAGATCAGGAGTGCCGAGTCATCAGCGAACAGGAACAGTTTGCAGTTACAGGCAGTATTCATGTCGTTAATGTATAGTAGGAACAGTAACGGCCCTAGAATGCTGCCTTGAGGAACCCCGCAGCTCACCGGGAGGGATGAGGACATGGTTCCGTTGATGTCAACCACTTGCTCTCTTTCCTCCAAGTAAGATCTCATCCAATTTAGTGATGTGCAATCAAAACCAAAACACCCTTAAGTCTGTGTGTGGGTTTTACAAATATTGAAAAGTATTAAAAAGCGCTTATGGCTAAACCTCCTAACTCCATTGGATCCTCTAACTGTCGGTCAAACCACCTAAGTCCAACTTTGATGAGGCAGCATATGGGGCATTCACAGAATAGTCGAATATTCGAATATTCGAATATCAAACCGACTATTCGACTATCAAACCACTATTCGACTATTCAAAAAAAAAAAAAAAAAAAAAAAACCTTTTTTTTTTTTTTTAAGATTTTTTTTTTTTAGTGGCTTTTCTAGAGCAGACATGCAGCTGTGAGCTCTGGTGTGACGTCAACTCGCATTCCTTGAGTCGAGTCATCAATGCAATTGAAAAAAAAAAAAAAAAAAAAATATATGTTTTTAAAAATTTTAATTTTTTATAATCAAATCGAATAATCGAATATTCGAATACTTTTGGGTCGAATAATTCGAATACCATAAATCACTATTCGTTAATGCCCTAGGCAGCATTGTTCTAAAAACATGGTTTTATTTTTCATTTCCTGAAAAGTCAATATTTTGGACCGATATACAGTGGTTAAATGAACACTCGAGGTTATGAGTGAAGAAAATCACATGTCGTAACGGCAGCTCTGGGGCAACATCTTACTTTATTTAATCGCTGTCGAGTGTAAACCTCATTATGTTCAAAACTGACACTTTCTGGATTCAAATAAAAAATAGCAAGAATAGCACATCTACAAGTTCAAAACACATTGCTATGCGACGTGTTTTGAGTTTGTACATCATCGTTTTATTACTTTTGTTTGACACTCTAGTATGACGAAGTCGGGTATTAATTTGCGGAAGAAAATACATAAAAAGTAAAAATATTGAGATAAGACGTTTCTGCCCTGACAGCAATGATTTGTTTATTTGGAAGGGAAGTGTATATTAATGAACAATACATACAGTACATGATGTAATGTAAATACACCAGATTTAGCAAGGAGGATAATTTCCACCCGTAGTCCCTGACATAACAATATAAACAGGCAACAACTAGATAATACAATACAAGAAAAACTGTAAGATCCCAAACGAGACGAAATAAATATAGTAACAGTAAACACTCTCAACTTGCTAGACGGCCATGGGAGACATGGGGATGTATTTACTTCAGTGGTTCTTTTTACATTTTCATGTCTAGGACCCCCAAATTGATATGTATTAGGACGCGGACCCCCATTTTAAAAGAGAAGATTACGTGAGAGAAGCAATTTTTTTTATAGCTGAAAATATAAAATAGGGTTAAAATGGTTAAAGTGGTCAAACTGCTTTATGAACAAATTTTGCTTGGGTCCCCGGACCCCACTTTGACATCCACCGCTCTACTGTACGTGAACAAAGCCAACTGGAGCTGAAGTGAGGCTGCTGTGTGCGGCGAGGGAAACGTGGGCGGGCGGCCGGGCGCCCCGGCGAAGATGGATGAAGTGTGAGCCCAGACCTCTGCCTCTCCCTCCCCCCCCCCCCCTCTCTCTCTCTCTCTCTTCTCTCTCTCTCTCTCTCTCTCTCTCTCTCTCTCTCTCTCTCTCTCTCTCTCTCTCTCAGAATCCTTCTCCTTCTCCCTCTCCCTGGAAGTCACCCCTGACCGGGGGCCCTATTTGTCCAATTCATATTTGCTCTTTGTCAAATGGAGGAATGGGAGGATGAGGAGAGAGGAAGAAGAAGGATTGTGTGGTGGAGTGTGTGTGTGTGTGTGTGTGTGTGTGTGTGTGTGTGTGTGTGTGTGTGTGTGTGTGTGTGTGTGTGTGTGTGTGTGTGTGTGTGTGTGTGTGTGTGTGTGTGTGTGTGTGTGTGTGTGTGTGTGTGTGTGTGTGTGTGTGTGTGTGTGTGTGTGTGTGTGTGTGTACTTGCCTGCCTCGTACATGCCTGTCCGTGTATGTGGGTGTATGAACGTGCGCACTTGTGTGTGTGTGTGTGTGAGTGAGTGTGTGTGTGTGCGGGTTACGTAAGAGCGCTTTGATATCTAAACCTATCCACCCGCACCCACACGACCACCACGACCACCACCCCCTCCACCCCAAAACACACACACACACACACACACACACACACACACACACACACACACACACACACACACACACACACACACACGACAGGGCTGTCAGAAAGTCCCTTTGATTGTGACTTGGGGGCCCCGAGCAGAGCGGCTGGGTAGTGTCAGGTACCCTGTGAAGCCGGCTGTGGGAGGTCGACACAGTAATGACCCACTGGGGAGGAGAGACTTAATAATCAACCTGTAATCACCTGTCACCCAATGGTCTCCTAACTACCGCTTAGGTCACGCTAGCACGCGAGCGGCTTCAGCCTGAAGAGAGAGAGAGAGAGAGAGAGAGAGAGAGAGAGAGAGAGAGAGAGAGAGCTTTTTAGGGAAAGAGAGACAGAGTGAAAGAAAGAGGAAAATAGTGTTTGAGAAAGAGGGATAACGAGTGAAAGAGAGACCTGCTTGCTAAAATGCAATAGGTGAGTGCAAAGTCCGTCCTAAAAGCACTTATAATGCCGATGTCACATTTTTGGCTACACGTTTGGCTGTTTTCAACATTCCAGACATTCATTGATGAGGGTCATTTGTCTAATGTGGTCGTTTTGTGAATGCGTGTAGGCGCGCGCGCCAGTGTGTGTAGACTTTGAGAAATAGAAACTGCGAGGACTATTGCTTTATGTAAAATGTTTGTATTTAGGCTTACATGTAGGAAAAGATTCAGGTTAGGTATTTAGGGGTTACGCTTGGAGTTATGCTGATTTATACTTAGTTGCGCACCGGTGTCCCACATCGAAAGTGTAGTCCGTCTACCAGCTCACAAAGTGTTGCAGCGTGACAAAGCGAAGGGATGAGGTGAAAATGAAAGGAAAATAAATTAGCGAAACGGTGGAGGGTGAAAAAGACGTGTGGAAGATTGAAGGAACAGAGTTTGGGAAGATGCACAAGGTGGGAAGAGGAAGATGAGGGAACAAGGGAGTTCAAGAGAGCTGGTCAGCTTCTTTTTATTTTTTAGGGGGTGGGGGTCGGCGTGAGAGAGGGAGAGAGAGGGACACTGTGAAATGTTGAAAAACCTCACAATTGATGGTGTTTGATTTCTACAGTAATTACCATTCCTCTGGCTCCGTGCGATCCCCACTCCCGGGCCTATCTTATATCCACGCCGCATTCCATAGATGACTGGCTGGCCCACTTCTGCTCCGCACTGCCCACGGACTGCTGAGGGAGAGGTGGGGGTGGTGGGGGGTTGAGACAAAGAAATAATACTCAGTGTTGTTCATTTAATCCATTTAGACCTGATGCCGATTCTAAAGTGTTCTGAAATATATATATATATATAATAATTATGTTGCAATTCTTCTGCCTACTGTACACATATGTCATGTCCTAGTATGAGCGAATAGGGGAAGGGGATCAACATCACGTGATGCCATTGTTTAGCCCAAAAAAACGTCAGCTGTCCCGAAATCGGGCCAAACAAAGGTGCTTATTGGTCAAAAACCCAGATGTGCGTCTCAAAGAATATATCGTCTCTGTCGGGTGGAAACCTCAGATGTCCAAAACTGTTACTTTCCAAGAATCACATTCAAAAATAGCAAAAGTAGCAGATCTACAAGCTCAAAATGCGACGCAAAGCCACGCGTTTTGAGCTTGTAGATCTGCTACTTCTGATGCTTTTGTGTGAAGCAAGAGCCTAGTTGGAGAGATTCCTCTGTAGAAGAGCCCATGACGTGCTGGTGAAAGCCTAAGGGAAGCCAGCTCACCGAATAATCTACTGAAGACAAAGGCAAAAACCAGGATAGGGACCTGGAACATCACAACCCTATATGAGAGCAGCAAATCAGCTCAAGTGACAAGCGAAATGAGGAGATATAACATCACAGTCCTTGGTTTATGCGAAACAGTCTGGTTTGGAAGTGGCCAAACCAGACTAACTTCAGAGAAGACCATCATCTATTCCGGCCATGAAGACCAAGGCCATGACCACACCCAAGGAGTAGCGTTGATGATGACACCAGAGGCCACAAAGGCAATGATGGCATGGGAACCAGTTTCGTCATGACTCTTGTCAGCGAGATTCAGCTCCAAGGGGAAAAAGTGCACAATCATCCAGCTTGTAGATCTGCTATTTTCAAAAGATTTCGAGAACTTGAAATGGGATGGCATAACGAGTATTTTTACTTTTGGTCCCTTAAGTACATTTTGATGCCAATACTTTTGTACTTTTACTCAAGTACATTTTGAATTCCGGACTTTCACTAGTAACAGAGTATTTCTATTTTGCAGTATTGATACTTTTACTTAAGTAAAAAAATATGAGTACTTTTTCCACCACTGGGTGAGTGAAAGCAAGAGAGGGCTGGCGTGAAGAGAGAAAGGTAGATGCACAGAGAGAGGGAGAAAGGAAGAGAGAGAGGTTGAACGATGGCCAGACTTCTCACACAGATCCTGCAGCCTCCATGCTGTGCAGTGTGAGTTGACTTGGCTCCAGTCATTCAGAAAATGACCGACTCACTCTCCTCTGTCAATAACTCCTGAGCAGAGCAGCGTGTCGGCGATAGGCGGGCCAAATGTATACAGTACCCTGATGTAACCCAGTGTTTCCCAAACACTGAATCGGGACCCATCATTGGGTCGGGGGCCAATTTTAATGGGTTGCGACTAAATATTAATTTTTTTTTTTTATTTCCTACATTTTTTTTTAAATTATTATTATTTCAAAAAAATTAAAATGTATAAAACAAATGCTAACATTTTTCAAGAGAATTTCATAAATAAATACGACAGTCAAAGGAATGTCATGACTTTTAAGAAATAGTGAAAATAGCATATTTACAAGCTACAAGCAGACCTTGTGGCGCATTGAGCTTGTAGATCTGCAATTTTCACCACTTTGGGTCCCGGGGAGAAATAAAAATTTTTTTGGGGGGTCTCAAGCTAAACAGTTTGGGAACCACTGATGTAACCCATCACAATTATCTGCCTTTGGATCACTGACTTTACAGTCCTGCTGCTTGGCTTACTGGCACAGCAGCTCCTGGTGTGAGTGTGAATCTTCGATGTGTGTGTGTGTGTGTGTGTGTGTGTGTGTGTGTGTGTGTGTGTGCGCAATCATTTGAATGTGTTTGTCTGTGAATGAGGATACATATTTATGCATTATGTAACTTTGCATGCCTGTAACTGATTATGCTTTGTGTGCGTGCGTGCGTGCGTGCGTGTGTGTGTGCGTGCGTGCATGTGTCAGCGTGTGGGTGTGTATGTGTGTGTTCTATCAACAAAGAGACAGATTCCAAGTTACCATGTCCAGAGAAGTAGGCTATAGATCATTGGGTCCCCTGATTCCCAAGCACCTGGGGGTCTTGGGGCCCGGCCGCTATCCCACCATTCTATGCATCAATCACAGCCCTGTTAGCCGGCGGGAGGGGGAGGGGGGGGGGGGGGGGGGCTATACATCCTCAAAGACTGACTATAGAGAGCAAATGTCAGATATTGTGCAGAGGGAGCAAAAAGCTTGAGTGCATTAAACACACTCAGGTGTGCGTGCGCACACACACACACCGCGTGCCGTAAGCTGACGCGAGGACATGTTCACCTTCTTGCGAGGACATCTGGTCCTCACAAAGTTGTAAGTATACACTCACCGGTAGACACAAACACATACACAAAACCATAACAACAAGGTCAAGAAGTGGGAAAACGGAGACGTTCGGAAACAAATGATTTTGGGGTGCTTCCAGATCCATAGACGCTGTGTGTGTGTGTGTGTGTGAGTCACTAGCAGCAGAGTACTCGTCTAGACAGAATACCCAGAGGTACTCTGTTCTGTTTCCTCTCCGCGCCTACGCTCTAATGTAAATGGACTGGCTGATTGACTGGCTCCAGGGGAACATGTATGAATCTGGTTATCTAATATTACCGGCCCTATATGCCGTGTTATATAGGATTAAATGTTCCTTTGATCTGTTTTCATGTGTTTATTCAGGGTTCATTTGTAAACCTCTTAAAGGGTGGGGTATGTGATATTGTTCAGTAACAGGGGTCTACCTGTCTCTCCAGCTCTCTACAGTAGTAAACAGAAGGGATGCCAATTGTGTCGAATCAGGAGCGAGAAGTCATACAGGATACAAGATAGACAGGTAATAATAATGACACAAAGAAATTAGCAGCCGAAATTGGAACTGGAGCACTATACATTTTAATTAAATGGGTACTCTCTCCTGATTGACTGAAATTGGCAACCCACCTGAACATTCATTTTCTGTTTATTAAAGAGCTGGAGAGACGCCTGTTACTGAACAAACACTCCATCGTAATGATTGCTAATATAGTGCTTTAACCTTTTACCCCAAAACATTTAGTTTGAACCAAAACATATCACTTACCCTACCTTTTAAGCCCTATACTTCGTCGTGGGAAATAGGGAAAAAATAGGGGAAATAGTGTGAGGTTGTAGATCTGCTATTTCTGCTATTTAAAAATAGAAAGCTCTGCTAAGCAGAATGGCTGCAACACTCAGGATTAAATAAAAGTCTCAGGTGCACTGATCTTAATTTCAAACAGGTGTTAAGTAAGGGACGATCAACTTTGAAGCATGCGATTATCTAAAAATGATACATGATTTGGAAGCTAATTGTTATTTTGCCTATAAGCATAGGCCATGATTTGTTTTATAATCGGACGGCTTAGAGTCGATGTATTCCTTTTATACCATGGTCATTTACAGCATTGGTTCTCAAAGTGGCGTCCGGGGACCCCCAGGGGTCCTTGGGGGGATACCAGGGGGTCCCCAGCAAAATTTGTTAAAATAGCTTCATAATCAATTTAACCACTTCAACCATATTTTATACTTTGGCTGTAAAAAAAATAGCAGATTTACAAGCTACGAGCTTGTAGATCTTGTTGCTTGTAGATCTGCAATTTTTTTTTAATCGTGAAAATCTTTGCAAATCTTTTAATATATATAGTTTTAAAGCGAACATTTGTAACTCAAACCTGTGCTTCTGGGGGTCCCTGGAACAAAATATTTTGAGATGGGGCCCGCGGCCAAATACATATAATTTTGGGGGTCCTTGACATGAAAAAGTTTGAGAACCACTAATTTACAGTACCAACAATTAAAATACAGCATTAGCAGTTGTGGTTCAGGGGTAAAGCACCTGCCCACCACTGTGGAGTGTAGGGGTTCGAATCCACGACGGTGCATACAGTTTGGCCAAGTCTGTACAAACACGATAGAGCATAGCAGTGGCGGCCGCTTTGTAGTGCCACCGATAGAAAACCCATACATTTTTCCTAAGATATTTATATAAATTATTTTTTTAAGCCTGGAACCAAGCCATCCAGGCTCCTGGTGAATCATGACCATAAAACATTTGATTCTGTGTAAAAAAAATATTTGAATATTTAGTGATTTTGGGGGGTTTTCAAAAAAGAAAGTACAAATACATGGGACCACAATGGAAATATTCAATCAATCAATGGAATCAAATGGACCCATAAATAACGCTATAGATTTCACTGTGTGAGAATAGTGCGTGTCGATGGGGGTGAGTGCCCTTTTCTCTGCCCCCCAAAAGTTATGTGCACGGCATGGCTCACTCGCTTTGGCTTTCATAAAACCACGATGTGATGATGGATGTCTTTTGTAAATGCACATTATTTTCCATCTGTCAATCCCATGGCAGGGTTTCAATACCAAACAATTGAACACAGACTTGTTCCTTCGCGCTCGAGTTGGATATGTTCTTCAATAAGATGTCAGGTGATATCTCAGTTTCATTTTGAGACATGTCAGTTCCAAGGCACTCTTTATGTTGCATTGAGTCAAGTGGGAGATTCTAGACATCTCACTCAGGGTGAAGAGAACAGTGCCAGTATCAAGTATTGAAGTGAGCTGAATACCAAAACGCGCGCCCCAAAACGCAGTCGCCCCGGGCAAATCCGATGACCTCGGAACGGTCGCCACCAGGTATTCCTAAACGTAACCTCAGTAAACTATACCTGAACCTAACCTTGTTCCTAAACGTAACCTCAGTAAACTATGCCTAAACCTAGCCTTATTTCTAAATGTAACCTCAGTAAACTATGCCTGAATCTAACCTTGTTCCTAAACGTAACCTCAGTAAACTATGCCTAAACCTAGCCTTATTCCTAAACGTAACCTCAGTAAACTATGCCTGAACCTAACCTTGTTCCTAAACGTAAACCTCAGTAAACTATGCCTGAACCTAACCTTGTTCCTAAACGTAACCTCAGTAAACTATGCCTAAACATAGCCTTATTCCTAAACGTAACCTCAGTAAACTATGCCTAAACCTAGCCTTATTCTTAAACGTAACCTCAGTAAAACGGTGCCAAAACCTAAGCTTATTCCTAAACTTAACCTCAGTAAAACAATGCCTAACCCTAAACTTATCCTCAGTAAAACAAATAGAAGAATACAAGAACCGCTGGGGGCGAGCGGTCTGCAAAAAAAGGGGGGTGAGTGTGTTTTGGGGCGAGTCTTCCGATTACCAGTGAGCTCTGTTGAGTTCACAGCAGTGGATTCCCATATGGGGGAGAATGGATAAAAAGAGAGGGGCGGTCTTCTGCTGGGAGCCCCCTGGGAAGATTGTCGACATTGAATATTTAGAGCAATGACGTCTGTGTATTTAAGTAGGGATGAGGAAAGTCTTTTAAGCCAAAATATAAAAGGGGAATACGAAAGTGAGAAAACAAACATTGTGCATTCAGCTGTACATATCAGTTGAAATATGGATATGAAACACATTTCCCCAGTACAATGTTCAAGGACAATAAGCTTGCATTCCCCTTCTCCTTCCCTCAATGTCTTTATCCCTCTTTTCGATATGAATTGAATACTTGGTCAAACAATGATGAAAATGCATCACTTTTGTCAGACGACAAAGTCTCTGCCAAGCTGTTCTGGAGAAGCCAGAATAAACGTTGGAAAGCCTAGTAAGAACGGCATAGAATAGCAGACCTACAAGCCCACAAAGCATCGCATCTGCAACGCTTTGTGGGCTTGTAGGTCTGCTATTCTCTGCTACGACGAAGTATGAATTGGGGTTTACTGCCTCCATTCCCAGCAAAACAGTCTTATCAAATACAAAAGGTGACAAGCACCAAGGTTATAGGTACACAGCTTCAGGAATGTTTTTACAGCATGGCACCGAACAGTGTTTCCCAAACACTGGGTTTATTTTCAGACATTTAACCACTGAAACCCCCAATACTTATACAACTTGACCTTCTTTGGCTCTGTACTTGGTCTGCTCTTTCTTTTTCTTTTTTTACCTCTGCGCCAAATCTCTTCACGGAAAATAGCCGATCTACATTTTCGGCAAATGTTCCCACCTTAATAGGGATGGCCTAGGTTCAAGTAATAAAAAAAACTACACAAAGTTCCGTCTTGTTTCCATTTGTGGGCGGATGATCTATACTTCTGTGAGGAAGGTCAGAATGGTGCCACAGTCTGCTGTTTACTGAGCACGACACCGGCACGCAACATAGTATAAATCAGGCTTTAAGGCAGAAGATGGCTAGCCTGCAGAGTTCACACTGACTTTGCTGGAGTGCCTGATGATGCTTATTGCTATGGATACTATTAATTCACTGATGGTTTTTGCAAAGGGGCTGGTGAAACGCTCCCTTGGAAGCGGCTTTGATCAGCCACTACAGGAGGGGACAGGAGCGGTAACGGCACTATGAGGTCCGACAGTGCCGTGCCAAAAAGGTCACCATGGAGAATAACAGATGGCAGGGGGAAAGTGTCTGACAAAGGTGTTGCATCCAATATACCAGGGTATTCCAAGTGGGGGCCCAAATAATTGGCAAAACAGTAAGATTTAACATTGACGGTATAACATTAATATTTAGAAACATTCATGTTAAAAAAGTCATGTAATTTTTCTATACAACCTTTACAAAGTGGGCTTTCAGTTAGTATGAGTTGCATTGATCCAAGTCGGAACACAATCGATTGATTGATCGTTAAAATAAACATGCTCTGAGAATGCACACGGCCCTCCCATCTGACCACTAAGCCAGATGGGTGGGCAGCGAACACTTTTGGAATTTTCAAGAGGGCCCTGATCCAGAAAAGGTTGCAGTATACTTAAATGAACTTGAGCTTAAAATTTCAATAAAATGGCACTATGTTTTTTGTCACTTGGGGCCCTTTTACAAACTCATTCTGAATACAGTCGTCTCTACTTGTCTCGTTAGCTGTTGTTTAAAAGTATTAGTAGCCTACTATTCAACAGGTAACACACCTGAACCATTTATGCAGACCTATTTTAATTTGTGTTTCACTACTCAACTGATGTACTTTGTTGGGGTCTGAGCGTGATTGGACGACATCAGAATGGTTGTTTTTATCTAGGTTTTGTAATTGCTAGGTTATCGACTTAAAAGTCCATGATTTGTTGGACGTAAAGAAATGATTGCCTACCTCCATCGTACTGTTCCTGCTTTACGCTATGAGGCAACATTGAGAATTATAATTTTGTCAAACCGATGCAGACAATAACATAGCATTTAGTTTATTCATGCACAGGGTTTCTGTTTTCTAAAATTCATCTATTTCAATATGTAGAGTCACTCATGATCTCCTCTTTTACTAAAGAAAAAAAATCCATCATGATTTTCTTTCAGGCTTCTGTTCACTGTTCAGAACTATTGCAAGAATGGGCTGCTCCCTTTTTTAAGGAAGAGCAAGGAATGCCTCTCTCTGCTTGTAGCTTGTAGCTCTATTTCTTAAAGGTGTCCCCCCCCTCTCCCTCTCTTTCTCACTCTCTCTGTCTCACCCTTCTGTTTTTCCTCCCACTCCATTGGCAAGACAAGACAAGCATCAGTGTCGAGGCACTAGTCTAGACTTTTGCGTGGGAGCTGAAGTCAAATAGATTGAAGAGTTGCACTGGGCGCTGATTAACTACAGAATAATGATATTCTGGCCAAAAGATATTGTGGTAGAGAGAGGAGAGGTCACTATTTCTGTCCGTTTATTTAGCACACATCAGAGGTCATGACAGATGGGGGGAGCTGTGTGTGTGTGTGTGTGTGTGTGTGTGTGTGTGTGTGTGTGTGTGTGTGTGTGTGTGTGTGTGTGTGTGTGTGTGTGTGTGTGTGTGTGTGTGTGTGTGTGTGCGTGTGCGCTCGCGTGTGTATTGCTACAGCTACTGGGTCAAACTCGGGTCAGGGGTTAGACATGCCGCTGTAACTTTGGAGTCTTCTCACTGAAGTGAGAAATGATGGGAGAAGAGGAGGGTGGGACGGAGGATCTGAGGCTTTTGAGGAGCGTTGAAGGGCTCCCCCAGCGGTCTGACATTTCACACTCCTCCCTGCAGTGAAACTCCAGCACCGGTTCCCAGCAACTCCTCCAAGATATGGACCCGGGTGAGACGCAGATGGAGCGAAACCGAGAAGGAAGAGAGGCCGACACGAGGCCGACTCGGAGACGGAGCGAATAACTTTGAAAAAGCAAATCAAAAGTCAGACTGTGTTTGTTTTACAAGTCTGTGGCGTGACTTCTCTTTCGTGTTCGTTCTCTCTCGTCCTCACGCTTTCTTCCCCGCATCTACCTCTTTTTCCCACAGTCGGTGTTTTTCAAATAAACATTCGACAAAGACTTTTTTGGGGGGTTGGGGGCAAGGGGTTGTTCTGACAGGTGCCATGGCGTTAAAAGTTCCTTCCACTAGTGAGAAAGGCTGAGATCCCAGGCCACCGCTGACATGCAAGGCTGCACCCCTTTATTTGAGGTGTATTAGGTGTAACCCTCCACTGTGCTCTGGGGGAGATGCTATCAATAGTACAGACGAATTCCAAAGCCTTTCCCCCCTGCGCTCCTTCATCAAACCCAAGCAATTTCTGTGCATGTTTTGCATTCCTGGCTCACATTGACATACCTGGTCAAATTTGTCCCATACCTCTTCCCCCCTCAACGTAGCCAATGAAGGGAATCGACACGGAGCGGTCGAAATAACGTCGAGGTGTTTGAGTGCCGTTCCACAGGAGCAGGGCGTCTGGCTGTTACAATATTATGGTGTGTTAAATCTCAGGTTATATAAGGCCCCAGATGCATACAGTAGACTCAGACTTATGTGCGACAGGTGTCAAATAAAAAGAAGTATTAAAGGTGCACATTGTTTAAAAATTATCTAATGCCTAGGATGTAATTTTCTGATTATGAGTGGGCACGTGGTTTCCTTAGAGAAGTTTACAGCTTATAAAAGCTACAAAGGGGCCATTAAACCTGGCCCGAGAAATTGAGTGGCTTATACCTGTGTGTGTGTGTGTGTGTGTGTGTGTGTGTGTGTGTGTGTGTGCGTATGTCTGCGTGCGTGTCTGTCTGTCTGTCTGTATTCCTACGTACTTGCCTGTATGATGTGTGCAGTATGTCACAGTTTGTGTATTCTAGATTTTCATTTCAGAGTGACATTAACACCACTTACTGCGATGGGCGTTCTAGTCTAATTCAATTAACCTCCTCACCTCACCCAGAGTGACTTCACTCAGTGTCAACCTGAGCAGGGAGGGGGGGACAGGCCAAATAAACTAGCTGGTAATGGAGCTGCTCTGCCCAGTTGCCCACATAATCACATGAATCCTATGTCATAACAGGCGGACATTTAGCAAAACAATACAAGGATTCAGCAGAAATTGCAGAGAATGTCTATTTTTGCTATTCGGTGTACAACAAGGTTTATTAATAGCTTACCTCTATGATACCTCTAAGAAACCCTATTTCCGGGTCCATTTTTACACACATCGAGTTATATTACAGGTTCCACTCCAGGTTGTGTACTACGCTAAATGATCTTTGAACCCCAATCACTTCTCTAACTTCCGATTTTTTTCAAGACATCATCTCTGAAACTAAACTAAACTGTCAATACAATCTGACACGCTTGGAAATGTTTTCTATCACTTTTCTGAGAGCTGCAGTCATATTGAGCCTATCATTTTCTTTCATATTCTGACGTAAATGCAAACGGTCCTATTCAAGGTATTTTTTTTGCAGCAACTCAACAAGTGTGACTATAAGGGTCGGATAATGAGTATCACTTCGGAGTTTCAGTTTCCCGTGGTTCCACATCTGTAGACATAGGTAAAAAAAGATTCAAAAGAATTACACTAGACATGATTCCACCTACTGTAAACGAATGTGTCTCTGACACTTACTTTCCGGACACATTGTAATTGAACGATTTGAACCTCGCAAGGCCTTGACGGCGACAAATGTTTCTCAGTTCATCATTGTGCAAAAGTGCTTTTCCCGCCTGTGGCATGAATTGATACGGAGAGGTATAGACGGGAGAAGAGAAAGGGCCCATACCACAACAAGGGCCCAGGCCGGGACTGAAGGCTTCTTGCTCAGATTATGGTGTCGAGTGTCCTTCTGATGGCTTTTGATCATGTTTGATTATGCTTTCAGCTCCTCCGCTCACAAATTCCAGTCGTGTGACTCTGGCCTGGGGTGTCTCCTCTAATATTTCCATGGACACACACGCACACGCACTCACTCACTGAACACACATACGTACATACAGTACATAGCCTACTGTAAATACACTTGTATGTACGTACGTGCACAACCGTGCACATACATACATACACACACCCATGGCCACATCCACACAAGAAACCTTAGTAGACATGTGGATGTATTTGCCATTGTGTTTACATCCAATTAGTGTTTTCGTTTTATTACCTCCGCCAGGCTGGAGCAGCTGGGGATGGGGATTACGTTTGTCGGTCTGTCTTTATGTATGTGTGCCTTTTTTACGTGACACTTTGCGTGCTCGATCCCAGTACGCCATGGGAAATGGGCTTGACCTCGACCCCAAATTGGCCTCATGGTGGCGTTATAACAGTCCACTTCACGTTTTGGCCTATATCTCTTGAGCCGTAGGTCGTAAAATCAATATTTCTCTCCGCTGGATTCCTTGGATCATGACGCAACTCTCCATATAGGCCACACCCATTTCAGCCTGACTTTCTGCCATTTTGCATTCTCCTCAAAACACACTTTTGGCTACTACTCCTACAGATTTTTCCCAGCACTCAAACAAATCGGTACACATTCTCTCTGGAGTCATGTTCTCAAGACGTATCAGACAGATATTTCTTATTCCATTTTGATTGGCTTCCAGACATTGCGGGAGTGGCCTGCTTTTGGCAAAATAAATCCCACAAATCATGAACGCAGCGTCCAATCTGCACCACATTTGAATCACATATTGAGGGGCCTCTAAAACAATGCAGAGCTAAAAGTGATTTCACTTACAGACCTCTGGCACAAATGCTACAAATGTCACTGTTGCAGAAACCTGACCCCCCCCCCCCCACACACACACACACACACACACACACCAAATTGGGAGCAAATGGTCTTGTGCATTATGTAACAATGACCGCCAAGCAGGGTTTTGATACTCTATACCGTTTGCCTGTAATTGAGGGCAGGGCTTATTTCTTACAAACAATGCCATATATCAGAAATGCAACATCCAAAAATACACAAATTGGAATTGGGCCTCTGTAGAGCACACCTACAAAAACGCTTTCACTTCTGCCTATAGGGGGCCCCACAAAGGCAAACATTTGTACTGTCTGTTGCACAAACTCTATTCCCCCCGCAGATTCCTGATTCAGTGTTCCGATGCCTGTCGCCAGGCATGGCAGAGATCTGGGAACGCACATTTGTACAGTTGTTAGTTTTACCACTGATCATAACCAATGATTATGATCGACTTAGCCTGGCTAAGTTAGATAGCCGCTCCTCCTCCTACTGCCGATCCTCCTGCTGTCGCTTGAGCCTTTTTTACTGGCCTTCTTTGGGGTGACTGGTGCTCTGCTGGGAGACATGCGCGACAAGAATTGAAGCAGCCGCTGGTTTTCAACGTCTATACGACCGACTTCAGCATTGGTAAAGGAGTAGTTCTTCTTGTACATATTCATATCTTCATCCCCTTCAACGTCCTCGGGTCTGATAACATCCTCTGGCTGCTGCTTCTGCTGCTGCTGTCGGAGACCTCCATCATCTGCCATCTTGACAATAGATCCCTGGCTCCTTTCCTCTTTATTCATTTGCTATTATTTTAAAATGATATTCTGTATCTCAAATATATGTATGACTATCAAAATAGCCTAGTACTGTAGACTCTAACACTTTTATCCTATGGAGTTTATCCTATGGAGTTCCTCCTGTACACATTATTCTACCTGTTGCTGGATGTCATTAGGCCATGCTGGTATGAACAAACTCTTGTCATTGATCTCGTTTCATATGGTCAGCGATGTGCAAAATCCAAAAGACCCATCATAGTGAATACAGTAGGACTTTGGGAGGTTACCTCAGAAATTGTTCTTGGCCACACATAAGCAGATGCAGAGTCTGCTTTCCAGCCCCACGGTTGAGGGCAGCATCTCTATCTGTAATCTCTCAAGAACTGATTCAGAGCTGCGCTACTGGATCTGTCGGGAGCCCTGTTCAGAACGTGTGAGCGTTGGCCTACAAGTGGCCGTGCCTTCAGATCAGGAAGCAGGCCACGCTTTACCCAATCAAATGTAGTGGGCGGGATTACATATGTGTGTTCGCTTCCCACTGGAAACAAACCCAAACTCATTTAACAATAGCGTCCTCAGAGCCCACAAAACCACGGAAAGTTAGTAACATTGTTTTTTCATCATAGAAACAAGTGGGCTTATAACCAAAACGATCCATGTTCGCGCACCACCGGAAGTGGAGGGTTGAGGGCAGAGACCAAACGCCGGTTTCCAGTCATCGTCGCCCCAGAGTCAAATGCAAAATGAAAAACGCTGGAGGCACTGTTTTTCCTTTTTATTTGACGATGGGTTCCCAGATTGCTCTATCTGAGACACTGAGCAGTTCCACTTCCACCCACTGCTCCACCAAATGTAGCACCAGCACATTTCACAGTACACAACAAAGGCCATAATTTCACCCAAAAACTATAGGATGCCACAAATAGTGACTAAAGCTGGTACATGGCAATACCAAGATGAGAGGCTATGCAAAACATTCCCTGTGTAACGTGCATACAGCACTGAACACGTCATAGGTGTGTTACATAATTATGTATATGGCCACACACATAGTGAAAGATCATCCAATATGTACATCCAATATGTACCATAAGAAAATTGTGCTGGCAGTTGCTATTTGCAGTGACGTTGTACAGTTGATGTACGAAAGAAATCTCCGACATCTCAGAGATTTTGTATCTCTGAGATCGTAGGAGATAAAATTGTATTAACTAGAACAAGGTTCAATCAATGTGCGTTATACAGTATGTCACATATCGACATTGGATGGGCATGGATATAGGTGCACTCCTAATCAAAGGTATTATAGTGCTTACATAAAATGTAATGAATCTGCAAAAAACTGTGGAGAAAACGTGTAACTTATAGCTTCCTGCACAGCAATGGTCGGGGCCGGGAAAGTGGAAAAAGGAGCAAACGGAGAAAGATGGAAAATAGCAAGAGGATCGAGGAAGACAAATGAGAAATACAGGAGGGTGGATCAGCAGAACTGTCTGGATCACAATGTTCATTAAAACATTAAAGCCCCCGTCTGTACACGACTCCACATGGCCACACACGTAAGACTGGGGAACACTAATACGCACCCCACCCCCATGGGAAGACAGATTTCTTGGTTAGAAGAAGACAGAAGAATCAGAAATACAAGAGGGACCGACAACAGGACCCTAATAATTGGATTTTAGGTTGCGTGCGAATGCTAGGAGCAACGGGGTGTCTACCAACCCGTTCTCACTCCCAAGGCGTCACATTTTGCCACTCTGTCAGTAGCCCTGAAACGTCAAGTTTTGACATCACTTAACCCTGACCTCACAAAAAAAAAAGAAAAAAGAAATGGCACCCATGGTGGGATTCGCCCACGGGAGGTTGCAGTTACAAGCTAAGCGCTGCTACCAGGTTAGCCACCAAGGCATCTATTCAACTTTTGTTTCGAGTAGTATTTGAAGCTCCAGTATACGTGCCTCCGTATAGAGGTCCATGTATCTGATGTGGTCCGCCCGTGTGAAATCATCAAGTGCCATTCGTACCATTCTTCGTGTTAAGTTGTATACTTCATTATACGACAGTGTCACACAAAAGTAGTGATAATAACCGATTTTTCTTTTTCTATTTTCTATATTTTTGAAAAAACTTGAATATTTTTTCAAAAAAAAAAATCACCTATTAACTCTTTGACTGCCAGAGTATTTTCATAAAGTACTCCCCCAGTGCCAGCAATTTTCGTGTTTTTTTATTTTTATATTTTGAATTTTTCTCATGAAAATAATTTAAGGGGACATAATGTAAAGACCCAGCACAAATCCGCCACTAGAGTGCAGCACATGACAGCTAGATCAGGTCGTTGGGTCTCTCTCAGCCTTCTTGATAGATTAGACAGAGAAAAACATGAAAACGGAAGTGACGTCGTCCCAGATTGTTTTGATCGCCAAAATGCCGTCGTGATACACGACGGCGATGACTGATCGTCACCCAGACCATAGATTATAGAAGAGAAACTGTCCGTTTGTCCGTCATACCGTGTGAAAGACCGTTTATTTACCTATTTTGGACGAAAATGACTGGGGAAAAGAATCAAAAACCGGAAACGGAATCCAGGTCATGAAACCGGATGCAGATGTCCGTGAAGTAAGTGGAACTCGAGAATAACATTGAATATTAAGCAGCATAGCGCAATCAGAGATTAAACAATGAACGCGCGTCCAGCGCGTCGACGGCCAACTGGACAAAGTAGCACTTGACGCGTTATCGCGTCGTCCGCAGTCAAAGAGTTAAGACAAAATAGTAGGGATGCCAGGTTGAAAGTGGTTAAGACTGTCCATGGGTTTTATAAAATTCTTTGGAAATCTGGTTATTTTTTCCCTCCATTTTCTGCAAAGTAACGGTTTTGGACAGACAAGGTCTCCACCCAAGCGATGATATACTGTACAGTGTATACTGTATGGATGGATTATGCGCCCGTGCACGTTTCAGCATATTATGTGTGTGGTCCTCTTTGTAACACAACATGTGGTCACGGTTTAAAGAGGTGGATCATTTTCAATTGTTGAATGATCAGAAAATAACTCCACGCCCTTAACCCACCACCTCCTCGGAAAACAAACGGACTCTAATGGCATTCCTGGGATGCTTTGTGCATGGAGCTGCTGTTTCTATGTTTCACGGATCTGAATGGTGCGGACCGGGCCGTCTGGAATTCCTGGCCGCAAGATCAGAGGCCTTGATTTATTGGGATGTACTCTGTGTTGAGTGTGTATGGTCAGGGAAACCGGGGAAGCAGCACACACACACACACACACACACACACACACACACACACACACACACACACACACACACACACACACACACACACACACACACTACTCAAACACAAGAGCTTGGCGAAACACTCTCTACGACACACTGGAGGCAAAATGTTAAACATCTCGGATTCTTGGAGGTTTCCTGCACCCCAGTGTGTTCATTACATGCTCAAATGATTGACCTTGTGTATGTGCAGAAGCATTATAGTTCACCAGGAAAAGACTGCACCTCTGCTGAAGGTCAAATGATTTATTGACATGTGAATGTAACTGTTACTTTTCAGGATTACAATTCGAAAGTAGCAGAACTACAAGCTCGAGCTTGTGTATCTGATACTTTTGTGTGGCGCTGTAGTATGATCAAGTAGGGCATTAATTTACGAAAAAACACAGAAAGATAAGAGATAGAGGTTTCTGCCCGACAGCAACGATGTGCAGGTGAGGTGAGGTGAGGGACTCAGGGTGGGTGTGTAGTAGGCATGTAACGATTCACTCAACTAATGTTTAAACACAACATTTTGTTTCCAGACCAGTATTTTCTTCTCTTTTATTCATTTTTCGTTTTTTTACAATACTGTTTTCTCTCTTATCCTCTTTTCAATACAGCAAATGACTGAAAACTCTTTTTGTCTCCGCCAGGCCGAAAGGCATGGCGAGAGAGTATGTTTTCGCCCCTGTCCGTCCGTCCGTCCGTGTGTCCGTGTGTCCGTCCGTCCGTGTGTCCTGTCTGTGTGTTAAGCTAATCTCAGGCACCGTTGGCCCGGTCGCTGCCAAACTGTGCACACCCACTCCCTGGATGCCAATTCAGAACCTCTGCCCCACATTTTTCACATGGGCCTGTCATAGCGCCACCAGGAGGCCGATTTGTGCAAAACCCATTTTGTCCCATTACTCCTACAGTTTTTAACCAAACCTCATGTAAATCGGTACACAGTATCTCTATAGTCATGTGATCAACCCTGATCTGTCATATTCCATCCTCATTGGTTAAGGTTGGCTTCCAAAAGTTTGCAGGATTGGTCCGTTTTGAACAAACTGCCTCAAATCATGAACGCAGCTTGCCATTTCCATAAAATTGCACACGCACATTCCCACTAGGCCGAGGAAGAAATGCCACTTGAAATGTTTCAAATCAGCCTCATGGTGGCGCTATAACAGGCTGATTTGCATTTTTAACTATAACTGCACCGATCTGCGTGAAACTTTGCACGCACACTCCCTAGAGGCCAAGGAAAAACATCTGAACTGCATTTTTCACATCTGCTTTTTACAGCGCCACCAGGAGGCCGACTTATGTCAAACACATTTTTTTATATTACTCCTTCCGATTTTATCCAAATTTCACGCAAATCGGTACAAATGATCTCCATAGTCATGTGATCAAGACGGATGTGTTTGTTTTTTCATATTCCATCCTCATTGGCTATGATTGACATCTAAAATTTGCTGTAGTGGCTTGTTTTGAACAAAATTCCGCAAATCATGAACGCACCGTCCGATTGCGGTCAAACTTTGCACGCACATTCACACTATGTTGGGAACTAATGCCACCCTTTTAACATTGGCCTGTTATAGCGCCACCAGCAGGTCTAATTTAGCAACAAAAAAAAATTTGCACAAAATGCCTCAAACCATGAATGCAGTGTCCGATTGCCGTGCACGGCCCAAGAACAAATGGCACCCTTTAAACATTGGCCTATCATAGCGCCACCAGGAGGCCACAATAACCTACCTGACCTGGCGGAGACCTGTGCTCCGAGGAGCACTTTTTCTAGTTTTTTTAATCAATTCTCTAACAAGGATCCTGTATTTTCTTATTTGTCTATTTATAATAGACTGTTTGCCAGTAAATTATAATGCTGCTGCTGCTGCTACTTGTGTCATAGTCTGTTATGTGTAGTTGTCTTTTTTATGTTTTTATGACAGTTCTGTGTTTTTTTAGAGGACCACAATGGAAATAAGCCTTAGGGCTTTATTGTGTTTTTATCCTCGATGATATTGTGTCTGCTATATGTTGTGGAAGTGCTGATGTTCTCTTCCCTTTTATCACCAAATAAATTCATTAATTCATCATTGCCACTCCTGTTCGCCCCCCTGTGGGTTCATAGAGAGAGGATTGAAGTGGTGGAACGTAACTTAGTACATTTGCTCAAGTACTGTACTTAAAGGTAGGGTAAGTGATCTTTTGTTAAAATAAGTGTTAAATAGCTCTATATTCTGATAGTTCTCATTGCTATAGAGTGTTTGTTCAGTAAAAGGAGTCTCCTTGTCTCTCCAGCTCTTTATAAAACAGAAAATGCATTTTCGTTTCAGTTTCATTTCCAATGTTATCCAATCAGGATAGAGAACTCAATCAGGATATAGATTAAACAAGTGAAATTGGAAGTGATGACACTAAGAAATGAGCAGGCAAAATTGGAACTGGAACACTATAAAAATGAAGCTTAAAAATGGGTACTTTTTCCTGATTGGCTGAGATTTTGACACCTACCGGAAAATGTATTTTCTGTTTATTAAAGAGCTGGAGAGACGGGGAGACTCCTGTTACTGAACAAACACTCTATAGCAATGATTACTATCAGAATATAGTGCTTTAACCTTTTAACAAAATACTTTTTGTTTTAACCCAAAAATATCACTTACCCTACCTTTAAGTACAATTTTGAGTTTTCACTTTACTTGAGTATGTCCATTGTTAGATAGCCTACCTTGAAATTCTACTCCACTAACATCTCAGATGCAAATGTTGTATTTTTTTTACTCCATTACAATTATTTGATTTTGTTTAATTTAGCTTTAGTTACTTTGAAGATTTAGATTATTAATGCAAAGCATGCATTAACCACTTAAGCCCTAATTTATCAGCAATTTGGATATAGCCAATCTACAAGCTCACAACAAAATGTATCAAACAAGCATATTTTGATGATGACACTTTTGTAGTTACTCACGTCACATTTTGAATACAGGCCTTTTACTCGTAACAGAGTATTTATATATTGTCCCTGTATGTGAATACAGGGACTCCTTTTTGTTTGTTCGACCAGACGGCTTCACAATGTTGTGCACACAGGAGTTGTCTTCGTTAACTCAAAATGTTGTAAACCCGAGCATGTAACTTTAAAGGAACAGATCTGTACATCTTGACAGCATGACGCTGCGGCTAGCCAGGCGGATGAGGGATATGGCGTGACTGACGGTGGAATAATACAAGTCGCGGCTTGTGATGAGGCTGCTGCCTGATTGACGGATTGCTGGAGTGAATGGGAGAGCCTTGTGGTGAGATGAGGTCGATGTGGATGGACATGGCCCGCCGCGAGGTGGAGGTGTGTGGAGGGGAAGTGTTTGGGAGCCTAGAGTGGGTTTGCTCTTGGACACGAAGCATTTGCTGGAGTGGGAGGGAGGGCCTTGCGGCCTAATAATGTTGAGGTGGGCGATCCACCCGGATGGTGGGGTTGTGAGAGCAGGTGCGGTGGGTGTGAGGACGTGAGGACCCCTGCAGGCGTGAAGGAAATGGCAGACGGAAAGGCTGCATCCGCGGTCGTTGAAATTATTCCAAACCGGTTGCCCTCCCTGATAGAACACCGGCCTGCCCTGCCTATCCATGGCTTTTGGGGGTGACTGTTGGCCTGAGTTGGTCATGCCCAAAGACGAGGCAAAAAGGTTGGCAAAGTATTGTGCTGTCTCTGCTGCCATATATGGCGGAGCCGCTTCTACTTGTGCCCATGGAGTGCTGAGTGACATGCGTGTTGTATCATGAGGACATATCCATGAGTTTGTGAAAAAATATGTGTCCCTGTATGCTTTCCCTGTGTGTGGACATACATAAATAAACTGTGCGTGTGTGTGTGTGTGTGTGTGTGTGTGTGTTTTTGCATAAATGTGTACGTGCATAGTATGTGTGTACGTGCATGTGTGTGAGAAAGCGAGAGAGAGAGGAGGGGAGAGGAAAATCAAATGTTTTGATTAGCCTTCTGAATCCACTGTATAAATGGGAATCATGTCCTTGGCTATATAGAATGAGATCACTGATATTATCTCTCTCCATTTGGTGCTCATTCTCCCATAACAGGAGGAGCTGAACATAGCAAGGAGATTACACTTACACTTAGAGCCGTAGAAGGAGTCACGTCTCTCTTTAGCTTCATACATTAATCGTACTTGACAATGACTTTCATCATCGGGCAATTGAACAAATTTGTAGTGTTGCCTGTCTTCCTCACAACCTCTTTCATACAAGCCTTAACAGACAGCAGTTGTTTGCTTACCGTTGGTATAATTTTGCCTGTAACCAAACCATTTCCAAATGACAGACACTACGTTTCTTCTTTTTGGAACTAAATTCAATCTCACTTTTGTTGGAGTTGTGTGGAGGGAAAGTGAATAGAAACGCATGCAGTGCTTAATTGTTGCCATGAGTGGAATGGCGAGGAGGGGACAAGGAGAAGTGTAGTGAAGTGCCTGCTGGCGTGGGAATGGCGAGGAACCTGAGTGGAAGTGTAGAGGAGTGCTTGCTGGCGTGGGTGGAAGGGCAACGAGGAGAAGTGAGTGGAAGCGCAGTGTGCCGCTTGCTGGCATGAGAGGGAGGGTGTATGGAAGTGAGCAGAAACGTGGTGGCATGCTTGCTGGCATGAGTGGGAGGAGCTATTTGCTTGCTGTAGGGATAGGGAGAAGCTATGCACTTGCCCCTGAGGTGTGCACTGGCAGTGATTAGTGCTGTCTTGTGGTCTGTATGAGGCCGCACTCACATTTGTGAGTGGCAATGTGCTGGAAACGTTGGGGGAGATGGGGGACACACGGCCGTTTCAATTCATTTCCTCAAGTCACGTAGTTTTCAAGCGGCTGACGTGCCGCGGGGAAGGGGGAAGGGGAGGAGGGGCCGGCTGCGACACGACGGACACTTGAAAACCACATGACTTCCATAGGAAATGAATTGAAATGGCCGTGTCCCCCCCCCCCCCCCAACGTATCCGGCACGCTGCCGCTCGCGAATGTGTGAGTGGCCCCTGAGCGGTGAAGGGGAATGCATCTATCGGTGAGGACCCACTGGGGCCGGGCGAGTCACCATCCAATTGGGGACAAAAGACAGAAATGTTGGTCTGTCTATCCGTCCGTCCGTCTGTCCATCCGGCAGTCCGTCTGTATATCCATGATGAACACTGCTGATTGTAGTGATCCCATGGCCTTTCCTCTAGCGCCACCCGTAGGCTGAAATGTCCACTGAAATATCCACACAGAATCCAGTGGGTAGATTGCCATGAAACTGAGTGCATCGTGCTTCCTGGAGAAGGAACCCTACTGATTTAATTTGGTGACTGCATGGCCTTTCCTCTTTGTTTTTAAGCCACACTTTTATTTATTTTTAGCCACACTACTGAGAGCATGGGGCTTTATGGGTAGCAATGTCAGTCAGTTCAAACCACTTTGGTCCAGCAGGGTATAAGCAGCACAGCACCATGGGGCTGCTAGTGGGGCCTTTATAGTCTTAATGTGATGCTGCCTTATGAATGCATATCTTTTAATGCATTTCCACTGCAGGTTTGTGTTCAGGTCTGTTGAGAGTTCATGATTAGCGCATGTCCACCTGAACATATATAAGCCAATCAGTGTGACTAGCGTTCTTTACTTATCTAGGGCAAATCACTGATTACAGTATATTCCAAAATACTGATAAAGATAATTTGCTTTAATGGCAATTTAATGGCTCATTATATGTCCTAACAACTCCCTTCTTTACATAGATTCATAAACATACAGACAAAATAATGAAATGTGATTTTAACTGATTATTTCTTCAAATTAGCTCCAACAGATGCAAGGAGAGTTAAGGGCTTCCATAAGGACGTTTGTGTTGAAAGCTGAACCCAAGCTAAAACGCCCAAACTGGGCTCAGAGAACAGTGCCAGTGCTGGTGCCAAGATTGTCCAACTAACAGCTTTGTTTATGTTTATTTGATTGGTCTGAATTTCCTTTCCCCTTCAAACTGACAGGCTGAACATGCGCTGGCCGAATATTAGTGTTTATTATTCTTATCATTAGCAAATCCTGAAGCAGTAAATGGTTTGTTTGTCTGTTGGGGTCTGTAAGTTGTAGAGGCATTTATAGGAAAATCTACAGTATGCACATACAGTATAGAAATAACTGCCTAAGTGATGGAATAATTTGGCTTTAAATCATATTGTTGTGTGCGTGTATAGTGGTTGTGGGAACTGAAACATGGGGTGGACAGAGGTGGTGGCGGCCCATTGGGACAATGAACCTCACACATGTACAAACATCCTTTTCCCTTTACATACTGTAGGCCTACACTGTTAAATTAACACTGAGGATTGTTCTATGTACTTGCATCTGGACAGTACTGAGACCAAGTGAGCGGAGGGTTTTTGTGTTGTTGCGTAAACCTTTTTGTTGCATCAACGGTGCTGTTCTTTCATTCTCTAGCCTGATTTATATTTGATTTTATGATGGCGACACTCACCGACAATAGCAGATCTACAGTACAAGCCATTTTTGCCGCAGATCATCATCGTACGACGGAGTATAGTTTAAGCGTTACCCTTCCTTGTAGCCTCACTTTTCAGTTCACCATCTCAATAGCAAGTCTCATGAACTCCGTTTAGAGCCAGAGGAAGCAGGGAGCCCAACTTAGCACACCACTCAAGTGCAGCACCTGGCAAATTTGATCTCGAAAGCATTTAATTGAGGAAATGCATTCAGCGGCATACAATAGTATCAGTGTGGGATTCCAGACTTGACTATTTTGAATGAATAGAAGTAGGCCGTTTCCACCTGGCCAACTTGGATACGTACCACTGTAGGGTAATCAACAGAGTTACTGTAGGGCACCGAGGGCAAAGTGAGTCATCAAGTTTTCCATGGCAGGGGACTGCTTTCAATTGAGTCATGAGGTAAATAATGAACGATGAAAAGGTCACCCATTTTCTGGGGGGAAAAGACATGTCCTTTACGTTTGAGACGTAGAACTGATGTAGAAGAAAACGATAGCAACTGTGCCCCTGGCCGAGTTGAGACTTTGAAAAACGCCAACGGAGGGAGATGGCTTGAGCCGAGAGGAAGGTTCTGCAAACCTTAGGCGTGTTTTCCTTGAACGTTCATGACATTTTTGGCTCTGCTGTAGAACACTGGGTTTCTTCATGGTGTTTTTTGTGTTCTTTTTCTTTCTTAACTCTGGTGTATATATACTCCATTATGGCCTAGAAGTGCTGAGTCATCATGTCTTTGAGGCGGCTGGAACTCCACTCACCTGTGAGATGCAGGTCCTGGAACCCAGCACTTTATCTCAATCACAACCAGCTGCCCACACGTGTGAAAAAGCACACTAAGCCACATAACTTTGTTAAAATAAAGAGCGAACCCGTTTTAAAAGCTCCAGATGTGTGGTGGAACGGTTGTTTTTCTGCTGAGGACTGCATCCACACTCCTGAAACACCTGTTGTTTTCAACGACCTAGAGCTCCTCCGAGGACTTATTTAGTTAAAGAGCCGTGTTGCATGGAACAAAAAAACATGCATTTTCAACTATTTAAATTTTGTCATATGACACTGTTGTTTTTTTGTTTTGTTTTTTTATTTAGTTTTTTATTGTTCATACCGACAGCAGTTTATACAGGGTATGCAGTACTTCGGGGTATAGACATTTTTATACATATATTTTGAGCCCACCCCTCCCCTATACATTAGCCTTTCAAGAAAGTATTAGCTTTAGCAGAGATTGGAAAACACACACACACACACACACACACACACACACACACACACACACACACACACACACACACACACACACACACACACACACACACTTATACTGCACGGCATATGCATGATTCCACTGTACTACCAGGGCTGATTTTGCTAGCTCACAAACAATATTCAATTCAACAACAGCCTTAAAAAAGTACTCTCATTATCCCTGCAACACATGGGCATCCCCTATGAGGCGAAGCGAGATTCCGTAAAGTCAAATATACACGTCTTTTAGGGCCTGCTATTGGATCCACATGCCAGGGTTAATTTACAGGAGAACACACTTCTACATGTGTAACCCTATGACTTTTTGATTGTTACAATTACTTGTGCATGGCTCTTGTTAAGGCTCCCGACTGTTTATGGTTTCCGGCTGAGTACACAGGTTCAAATATTTTTTCTCCTCATTTACAGGGGGAGGAGGGGGGGGGGGTTTGGTGGTGGAACAGTAAAGGCCTCCTCCGAGGGTTCGCCACAGATGGTCTAATGATGTGTAGGCAGAGGACCCCACACTGGAATATTTGTTCCCTCTCCTTTCTTCTCTCATTCCCTCCCTCCTTCTCCTCTCCGCCGTTTTGTCATTTCTCCTGCCAACCGGCAACGCTTAGCTCCCTGAAAGCCATAAAACGAGTGTTTTAACAAAAAACACTGGCGTGCCTTTCCAGTCCTTCAAAGGGGCCCTTCTCTGGTGTTGGAGACAGTACAGAGACTCGGCTCATGTCTCGTTGGATGTTCTTAGACACATTCTCAATAGACAAACAGAGTGAGGGAGAAAGAGCGAGCGAGAGGGGGGGGGGGTGGTGGGGAGAGTGAGGGAGAGAGAGACAGACAGAGGCAGATGAGAGAGAGAGAGACAGAGGCAGAAAGAGCAAGAGAGAGGAGGGAAAGGGAACATTCGCATGCTAATTCCAGGCACCGCCACAAACTCCAGACACATGGCACACAGTGACAAAGACGGAGCAAAAAAAAAAGGAAAACAAAAGACATGAAAGGGTGACGGAGCAAAAATTCCCAAACACCAAATCCTCCAGCGGACTATACCTGAGATGACCATGAGAGTGAGCGGTTGCCAGGGCTCTCTGGTCGGAACACTTTAGCGCTGGGGTTCTGGCCGTGTGGTCCCTGGAGGTTGTGTTGCTCCAATCGCTCTAATGAGCGGGCCCTCCAGGCCAGCCATTGTGGGCTCTGGCTCCAGGCTTCAACCCATGCTGTTCTCACCACAAAGAAACAAGCCAAGTTATTCAATGATTCCTTTCTGGCACCCCTGGCCAAAACGTCTCCCGTTCCAGCCTCTTACTACCACTCTCTCTCTCTCTCTCTCTCTCTCTCTCTCTCTCTCTCTCTCTCTCTCTCTCTCTCTCTACCGCTGCCCTTCTTCTCTTCTCTCTTGCTCTCTCTTTTTCTCTTATTTTCTCCCTTTTTTTCTGTCTCTTTAATGTGGTTGGAATAGTGAATGTGAGTCAAAAGGAGCATATGTTCATGTCCTTACAGTTAATGGATACTTTGTACTCGGTTCAATGGATCAAGCAGAATTGATTCTATTCTGTTCTGTTCTATTCCGTCCTGTTCAAATACTGTTCTGTTGATATTTGAAATGCAAGTTGAAAGTATATGAGCATAGACCCTCTCACACATATGCTAAGATGAGGTACTATATTGGCTTAGCCTTCCCGATGGATACGGGAGCGCTCCTGCACTTGGCTCTGCCCTAGGCCAGTCGAGCGAGCATCAGTGTTTTGACAGCATGCGATAGCTCGTGCTAACGGGAGAGAGGAAATAGCATCGGCAGAAAGCGCGGCCAGCTCTGAAGTAGGAGGTCCATCTGTATAAACAGGCCCTCGTTAAGGGAGTTATTAATTACGCCGCGTCATCAACCAAACATTCGTCGGGGAGAGATGAGACGAAGAGATAGAGGGGGGGGGGCGGAGAAGAGACTGGCGAGGGAGAAAAAAATGAGGGAAAGAGGGAGGGAACATATCTGAATCATAGACATATTCACTATTGATTCTTTGGCGTACACTGTAAATCACCACAGAATGAGTTGGTTACAGCTATGAGTGAAGGCAACTGTCCAGAGCCATCGTTTTGGAAAGGAATTCTCATTGAGTAATGTGGTTTTCTTAGATGTAACATGAAAATGAATTACCATCATGATTGAAGTCTCATTCTGCTGTGAAAAGCAACTGAACAAACAAGGTTTTTTTTCCCCTTCGCATTCTATGCTTCTTTTCTTTGATAGGAGGGTGTAGAGAGGCAGGAAACCAAGAGCAGAGACTCAGGTGTTGGATTCAACACTGATATGCCCATATATTGGCTAGCCCGCATGGAGTCGTTTGTATAAGTGGTTATCCGGAACCGCCAATCTGACCAAGATGCCCATATATAGGCATATGGAGATCCAGTTGTCCAGAACCGCTGATCTGACCGATATGCCCATATATGGGCATATATTTATATTCCCATAAGAACAAACAGATACAGGGATCTCAATCTAAAAGGGGATACAGACAGACACGTGTCGTGTACAGTGGGTACTATGACATGGGCATGCATGGGCATACATCAATATGATGTCAGAGTACTGGCCTCGAAGTACTATGATAATGGGTACTGCAGTATACCCTGACAACAGGTACTCTGACAACAGGTACCCTGTGTACAAAGGTACAACGGGTTAGCATTAGGGGTGGGACGATATATCGATATATCGCGATACTTTCTCCCGCGATAAATAATCGATATACTGCCAAAAAATATCGATATTTTAAAAAAAAAAGAAAAAACTTTTTTTTTTTAGTTTGTGATACGTTGTTTTTCCTACTCTGTATTTGTGTAATGATGATTTTGAACTGTTTGGTGCTATTTTATGTGTTTATGAATTGAATACAAGGACTATCGTGATATATCGTTGGTGAATTTTCATGCAATATATCGTGATATTGCAATGTATCGATATTTTCAGATATCGTGATATATTGTTGGTGAAATTTCTTGCAATATATATCGAAAATCGTGATATCGCAATATATCGAACATCGTCGAATATCGTGATATATATTGTTATCGTGGGCCTAATATCGTGATATATATCGTATCGTGAGGTACCCATATCGTCCCACCCCTAGTTAGCATAGTAACTGGAGGGGCATGCGTTCCCAACGGCCGTCTTTCCCAACTGGCATCAGCCTTGTAAAGAAAATCGATTCGTGTGGATCTTGGTATCCACAAGGGAACGGCGTGCCTTCCAATGTGGATCTCGGACTTCATGTGACCAGCCTGTTACGTCAGTCAAAGTATAAAACATTATGTGGGAGAAATATTGTGGAGGTACTTGGTCTACTTGTGCGTGTGCACAAGAAATGGGCGCTGATCGGTCCAGCCGTTTGCAATATTAGATCCAGACACACACACACACACACACACACACACACACACACACACACACACACACACACACACACACACACACACACACACACACACACACACACACACACACTCATAAATGTCTAGCCTCCTGCAGAGCCATGCCGTAATAACATGAAAAGATGAAATATAGAGATACAGGGTTTCTGCCCGACGTCGACGATAATGACTGAGCCACCAGTCACCCCAACAAGTCTTTTTTTCCCCCCCTATCACGTGCCCTTCGTGCACCCTCCCATTTCCATGCTCCTCTTAAATTTAAGGGGAGAGAGGTCAATTGCAACCCCCCCCCCCCCCCCAGTTTTCTGCTTTCAAGAATGTCTGCAATGCTTCCCAGGAATCCCGCCTTGTTGACTTTGGTTTGGGATAAAAGGTGCAGCCTCCTCTGTTCTCCCTGCTGATCCGAGAGGTGATTAGACGGGCCTCAACGTGAGCCCCTAGCACTGCACTGCACAGCACAGCACAGCACACCGGTCCAGATAGATTAGCCCTGCGTTCCTTTGCACTCCTGTTATTCAGGGGACCATGTTACAGATAGATGACGGAGAGCAGGAGAAATTAACCCATTAAGACCGGGAACGCATCTGTGTCATTTTAAGATTTCTTTGGCTATAAAAAAAATAGCAGATCTACAAGCTTAAAGCACGCTATGAGCTTGTAGATCTGCAATCTTTTTGAAACATCATGAACATTTGCGCAAATCTTTGAATATATTTGTAAAGCGAACATTTGTAACTCAAATCTTTGCTTCTGGGGATTCTACAAATGTCAAAAAAATAAAAAAATAATGTAAAAAGAACGTATGTTGCTATAATCAGTGGCCCCCAAGATGTATTTGGCCGCGGACCCCCATCTCAAAATATGTTGTTCCAGGGCCCCCCAGAAGCAAATATTTGAGTTACAAATGTTCGCTTTAAAAATATGTATATTCAAAGTTTTGCACAAATTTTCAAAAATAGCAGATCTACAAGCTCATAGCGCGGCACTAGGTGCCGCGCTATGAGCTTGTAGATCTGCTATTTTTGAATAGCCAAAGAAATCTTAAAATGACACGGATGCGTTCCCGGATTGATTGGGTTAAAAGAAGAATGTCGGTTGGAGGGCAGGATAGCTGTGGTTAGTAGTGTTGGAAGTGGATGTGGGCGCTGGTGGTGGTGGTGGGGTGGAGTAATTGCTTTGAAGGTTATGGAGGGGTCACGAAAGTTCAGGTGATGGCTTTGCAGATGCTTCGACGTGGCTGCAGGCGCATACAGTGGTGGATGAAGTACTCTGGTTACTTTTAAGTAAACTTAAATACAAGTTGCAATGCCCCAATATAAAAACACTCTCTATAAAAAGGCCTGTTTTCAAAATTTGACTTGAGTAAATGTAAAAAAGTATTGCACAAAAAGTAAAAGTAGTCAAACAGTCAAATGTGTCAAATTGTTTCAATAATAGCGGATATGCAAGCTCCCAAAGTGGCCCATCGCGGCCTGTTGTGAGCTTGTAGATCGGCTACTGTATTTTTTAACTGTTTCGTATGTTTCGTAGTAATAATCTAAGTAGAGTAGAAGAATCGAACAATGGGAATACAAGTAAAGTAAAAATTACCTTAAAGTTGTACTGTACAGTACTTGAGTAAATGTACTTTGTTACTTTTCTCCACTGGGCATATAGTTGAGTTCGAATCGCGTCGTGCGCAGAGGTGCCACCCGTTTCCCCCAGCACTGACCTCAGGACCAACCTTGTGCGTCTCCCAGCTCACATGGTCACCATCAACCCACATTCCGTCCAAGAAGCAATTTAATTCTCTCATTTTTTTCCATAAGCCATAAATTCACCACAAACAGACCCCGCTCACACAAGACCAACAGCCGATGCTCAACTGATGGAAATAAGGATATCGATACAACAATGAACCAACATAAACTCCTGGACTTTGAGTTTCCTGTCTAACGAAAGAGTTGATTTTGGACAGGCGTCTTTTTTTTTCTCTCCCCTCCCTCCATTCCCCTCCCTCAGTCAGCGTTCCCCTGCATATGCTGCAATTACCAGCCCCACCCCTCAACCACCCGCTCCCCGAAGCTCCCATCAGGAAGCTGTAAGTAAGACTGGCGTTTTTAACCCATTAAGACCTGCAGGCCGATTATACAAAATGTCTTCTGAATCCTTATGTTGCTATATCAGTGGTAATCAAACTTTTTTCATGTCAAGGACCGTGTATTTGGCCGTGGACCCCCATCTGAAAATATTTTGTTCCAGGGACCCACAGAAGCAAAGATTTCAATACACATTTTTGCTTTAAAGATATATATTTTCAAAGATTTGCACACATTTTCACGATTTTTCAAAAATAACAGATCTACAAGCTCGTAGCGCGGCACTTTGTGCCGCGCTATGAGCTTGTACATGTATATCTGCTATTTTTGAATAGCCAAAGAAATCTAAAATGCCACAGATGCGTTCCCGGTCTTAATAGGTTAAATAAAGGCCATTTCCACACGCACCATACCCCGATGCATGGGTGAGAGAAAATCGGGATTGGGCTCGCAAAGGGCCAACAATAATATTGTGTTTAATCTAGATATCATTACATGCAAAACGAGCGGGAGAAATTCAAGGGCACCATTGTTTCCCACTGCCATTTTTTTTCAGGGGTCCAATAATGGAGTGTTTCCTTAAGAAACCCAAACCAGAAGAGACATGTGGAGGTGCCACTTATGAGGGATGGAGAGAGCAAGGGCAAGACAGACAGACAGAGAATGAGTGAGAGGGAAAGTGAATGAGAAAGAAAATTTTTAGCCCCACTAGTGGCGTGATTCTAAAGATTGCGATGTTGATCAGTCTATCCGTCCATCCACCACTTTGGTCCCAAACAAGATATCTCGAAAATGACGAGTGGCTGGATTGCAATGGAATTCATGCTCCTGGAAGATAAACTACTGATTTTGGTGACCCAATGGGCTGTCCTCCTGCCAGCATTTGTGATTATGTATAACTAGAGGCTGCTTGAGGTGTTAGGCGTGTTAGGTGTTGAGATTAGACTCTTAGTTTTGTTATCTAGTGTGTACACACACACACACACACACACACACACACACACACACACACACACACACACACACACACACACACACACACACACACACACACACACACACACACACACACACACACAGACACACACACACACACACACACACACACACACACACACTTTTTCATTCACTTGAGAGATCACTTCATGACAATATGATCGGTATTATTCTTGCCCCTTGTGTGCTGCTGCTATAAGCTAATCCCAGCACCAGCCTCATGCCCCAAACACAGCTTGGCCTGATATAATTGGCTGGCCGGGGGGTGGGGGTGTAGCCCGCTGACCTGCCCTGCCATTGTTGAGACGACAGTAATTGGCGGGAGAGCCAAGATCCAGTCACTGCCACCACTAGGGGGTATTACCACGACCCACACATTTCTATAGAGTCTCTGGAAAGTTGTGTGTGTGTGTTCTAACCGCGTGCGTGCATGTGCGTGTGTGTATGCGTGCGCGTGAGCCTTGGTGCGTGGGAGGCTTGTGTGTGCAGGCGGGGGGGCGGGTATTGGGACAAGGTCACTGGATGAAGAAGGTATTGTCAACAGTTTCTTTATATCCCGCAAGTCTTTGAATTTATTATGTGGTGTCTCCTCGCTAGTATAAATACACCATAAATCAGTGGTTTCCAATTACTTCTGCACTGGGAGCTGAATGTTTTGCATTGACAATGAAGTCGGGATCCGATATAGAACTTGCACGTTTCTTTATTTAAGCCGTCTCTGTCTGCAGCCAGGTCAGTAAATGTCTGTGACCCGCTGCCAAAGAAATACAGCAGTAAATGACAGTAAACCTCATATATACCGACGCAGTATGCTTACATATGTGGAAACCGGAGGGAAATGTGGAATCCCCTCACATCCCACAGCGCCATTGTTCCTGTGAGACAATGGAATGGTTTGTGTTTTTTTTTATTTTTATATGTTTTAACCCATCTTAATATCATCAAACATGGCTTCAGAAACAAAAATATACGCAGATGATGTTCACTATAATGTCTCCCATCCCTCAGTGAATCCGAATTTGTAGTGTGTTTACATACCGACACTTGAACTCAAAAACAGAGGCTGTACATGATGTTCTGAATGGCCTCTGACCACACTGTTCGTTCCAAGGTTGGATCGGCCCCCCATTTGGAAGGAAAACATACATTAAGTCAATATATTTTATCAACATACTGAATCAGGTGTTTCACACAGATGACAGAGGGAAGAGGGGAACGTCTACTTACCGTAGCCTGTACACTAGTGGTCGCTCATTGACATGTACTGGGGTCAAGCCCAAAAGTAAATGGACTTGTATTGTAAACAGTACTACAGTTTAAGTGAGTATGTGTCCAAAAGCAGGGTGTATGGTGGGAAAATTGAGCCCTCTGAGGGTTTTCCCCTCACACTAGTTCTACTTATTTTTTCGGAAACTGTTATGTGAAGTGAGGGTTATGTGAGCAACCACCAAGCCAAATTCCCTGTTTGTATAAACCTAACTATTAAGAAAGTACCTCTGATATCAGTGTACGATATTAACAACGTATCAGTCTGGACCCCAAATATTTACAATAAAATACACCAGCCATCGTATAATGAATTAAGGGCCCCTGTTAGCCCAGGACCCATAGAAACCTAAATGTAATCCTTGTGTGTCACCATTGTTAAGTAGATTGAATTACTTATGGTGCGTTCACACGGGCAGATTAAAAGATACATGCTATACCATTCATTTTCAATGGAAACCAGCGACATGAAGATACAAAGATACATCCGACGTTTGTTGCTGTAGCTCTAGCGACAAAGATACAAAGCTATACAAATTCAAGTTGAGCTGGGTTCAACTTCCAGATGCAAAGATACAAAGCCACAACTGTAGCTCCGATGTCCGCACGTTTGATGACGTCAGCGACCGCGTTGAGCAACACAGATACAAAGCAACACAGCGACAAAGATGCAGTGTATTTTTGTATCTTTGTATCTTTTAATCTGCCCGTGTGAACGCACCATTATACTTATAATTACTTAAAGGGATATTTCACTTTAAGAAAAAACTTTTGCTCATTTTATCGTCTACTCAGGCTTTTGTGAGCCCCCCAGACCGTTTTTAAGTTGCTTGATTTAGTATTTAGATATTTGATAATCATTTTATCAGACACGCCCCCTTCCTATACAAACCCATTATAACTTCAAACTCCATTTTTAACCTGTTAGATTCATCAAAAATACCCATCCTTGGTTATGCTGACTCACCCTGCCCTCCTAATACGTGAGGGGGCCGTGTTATTTCGATTACTTTTTTCATTTATTTTATTTAATTTTTTCATTGTATTTAATTTTTTTTATTTTCCAAAAAAAATATTAAAAATAAATGAAAAAAGTTATCGTTACCTTTAAGTGTGAGACAATTTGTGAACATATTAGATGGGTCATGATTCTGTATTTCATTCAGCATACACTGACAAATCTTAATTTTCAAAGTGATTTAATATTCATGGAACGTTTGGCGGGTCCCACGCCTTTGCTACATGGAATAGGGTCATATGTGTTGTGGTATTGTAGATGGTGGATGTATTTTGTTCACCTAGTGATTTAGACTGTTCTCTTCTTCTGTTAAGGGAAACGTTCTCAGAGACGGGGAGGATCAGATAAATTAGAATATCTGCCAACCACCAGAATCCGATCCCCTAGATTTCCTCAACTGATTTATACCCTTCTATTACACAGGGAAGTAAAAGGATCGGATCAGCTAATGTCCCCCTCTTTCTCGCCCTCCTTTTCTCACTTTATCTATCTTCTTCCTCCTTCCTCCATAACTCCTCAAAGAGGATGGGAGGAAGAGGACAGAGGATGAGAGGGAGCTTAGAGAGGGTGAGAATGCCACGGGACGTGATTAGCCAGGACCTCCCGTTTATGATTTCTGTATTACAGGCGCTCGGTGCCAGACATTCTCTCCATGGAAGGAATGTCTTTCTAACCAGTTCCATGTGAATGGGAACCACAGCCCGTTGGTTGGGTTGAGGGCTCAGCCTTAAAACACAACACCAAGAGAGAACTATGTGGAGGATAGGAGGACAAGGAGGATGGGGGGAAGTGCAGCAGAAAAAGAAGAAAGGGAGAAAAATGAGAGAATACGAAAAAAGAAAACGAGGGGAGGGATGGAGGTGAGTTGTTGGATATGAAAGCAGTACGTACATATTATGCACACAGCGTGGGAGGTTTTTGGAAAATAAACTTTCTGCGTCTCAGAAATTGGTGAGAAAATGTGCGTTTTGTCCTTGTTATTAGCCGTGCCAAGCTGCTACCCGCTCCAAGTGCTAAGGCCATAAATTAAAGTGGAATGTGGAATTTGACTTAATGCTAAGTGGTAGTTGAGCTTAATGATTGAAGTTCGAAATGTGGTGAAAAGACAGGCTAATATGTTTTCCAGTCACAACAAGGGAAACAGGACTTCAGTTTTATAAGGCCACAAGAGCCAGTTAGAGAGAGAGAAAGAAAGATAGGAATTGAGAGAGTATGACGCAGTGTGTAGACCGCTGCATTTGTAGTGTATAAACTGTTGGCTTATATTGATGAGAGTTTCAGATAACTGCTGTTATCACAAGCAAAAATAACTGGCCATTTTAATAACGGGTTATAATAACATTGGCTGAAGCGTGAATTGGAATATAACTCATATCCCAGTCAAAGGTCAATATTTGGGTGAAAGTGACTCATATCTATAGGCCTATATATATCTACGCTGCCTTTGTTTGATGTTTAATTACAGAGACCGTCTATCATCAACCAAGATCTAAGTGCAAACAGTCGACATGCATGGACATCAAACGATGTCGTAAAACCCCAGCGTGTTCCTCATGTTTAAATTAGAGGGTTCATAAATTCCGAGCAGACGTGCTCGTGACAAATTTATGCAATTTGAACAGTAATTGCAACAATAACAACTCATTAATATGTTTTCCAAAACGGCCCTTGCTCTGCAATTCACATTGTGCTTGACTTCCCACGAGAAGTAGGCCCAGAGTGAGAACAACCCCCCCCCCCCCACACACACACACACACACACACACACACACACACAGTCTTCTAGTTAGTTGTGTTTTACAGCCCAAGATACATAGCACGGCAAAGGATGCAACGTGTGAACGTTTGTTTGTTTTGGAGTTTTTCACTGGACGGGATTGCTCTCTTGGTGATTTTTGGCTGCATGCAACAGAAGGACAACAGCGTTTTGCTGGGGTCGGCTGTAACAACCCCCCCGCCCCACAACACACACACACACACACACACACACACACACACACACACACGCACACGCACGCACTTACACACAAACACACACACACACACACACGCACACACGCACACACACACACACGCACGCACACACGCACATGCACGCACAAACTTTGCCAAGCGGTGCAAAGTTTGTGTGAGCTTATCAGAGCCCAGCCAAGTCCAGCCAAACTTTGCACCGACGATTTTAGATGAAATACATGCCACCATGTATGAGCACGTTTAACCCAGCTGTCATGCAAACCCAAAAGATCATTTTGAACAGAGGACTGTCAATATGGCATAATTGACCCTGGCCAAGAAATAACCACAATTTGTCAATTTGTCACATAAAGTCTAAAGACAAACTGCCTTCACATTACACAGGAGACTTGCCCATAGGGTCTGTGAGAGGCCATGTGCCATAAGAAACCCTGCTGTACCTCAGAGCAGACAAGAGAAACAAACTCCTCGACCTACTCTACCATTAACAAAGAGTAGCAGGCACCATTAATAAAGCACAGGAGGACTGTGTATATAACTTTGAATTCATGATGCGTTTCCATAAACATAATCAGTATTAGCACTTGCTATTTTTCTCGTCTCGACAACACACCCTGAGTGACACACACACACACACACACACGCACGCACACGCACACACACGCACACACAATTTAACCCATTGAGACCTGAAGCCGATTCTACATGTCTCCTAAATCTCAACAGTATTCTGAAAAACGTATGTTTCTATATCAGTGGTGCTCAAACTTTTTCATGTCAAGGACCCCCAAAATTATAGGTATTTGGCCACGGACCCCCATCAAAATATGTTGTTCCAGGGACCCCTAGAAGCAAAGATTTGAGTAAAAAAAAATCGCTTAAAAAATATATCTATTCAAAGATTTGCACACATTTTCACATCATAGCGCGGCACCGAGTGCCGCGCTACGAGCTTGTAGATCTGCTATTTTTGAAAAAATGAGACAGTTCCAGGTCTCAATGGGTTAAAGAAGTTCCAGCCTCGTCCTGTAACAGCAGGTCCAACAATAATGTTTACTCGTCCGTCTTTTGGGAAAAAAGATGGCTGCTACCGACTAGTCATAGCAGGAAGTCGTAGAGCCCAAACGTTCATGACCAGTCCAGATGCGCGCGTCCATCTTATTTACAAACCTCCCATGCAGGCAGACATGCCACAGCCTCAGGCTAGCAGGAGGAGGTAGCCGTCAGTGATCCCAGTGCTAATTGGTTAAGTAGAGTGAGCAGCAGTGAGTGAGTTGCCCGGGGCGTGGGGACGTTCCAGGAGCCCATTATTGGGATGGATGGGTCACACTGGTGCATCATCAGCAGGACCATGGAGGTGCACTGGTGCATTTGTGAAATGTATACCTCCATGCTTGTTCATGTTTAACATAATTGTGCTTTGTAAAACAGTCCTAAATCATCTATTCCTTAGTAGATGTTATTATGTGCCCTATTCTAAAGCGAAGACAATCCATTATTTACGACTGTCTGTTGATGTGGACTTTCTACTTACTTGTTGCAAACTTTCATGAGTGCAGACACGAAACAATAACTAACATGTTTAGCAAATGAACCATTTTGGACATTATTGTGTGCCCTGATCTAAAGTGAAGACTTTTCATTATTATTTCATGTTTAACTAAAAGAATATGCTCCTCGGAGCACACGTCTCCGCCAGGGCAGGTAGCTTATTGTGGGCCAGCAATGTTTCACGGCAATCGGGCGCTGCGTTCATGATTTGAGGAAGTTTTTTTTTAAACGGCACACTCCAGGGAGTGTGCCTGCAAAGTTTCACACCGATAGGTCCAATGGTGCCGGAGATTAGCTGCTCACAGACATCTATATGCCTGTTATAGCGCCAATTAGAGGCCAATTTGAAAAATGTGCCCTAGTGGGAATGTGTGTGCAAAGTTTCACGGCATTCAGACATGATTTGAGGCATTTTGTTCAAAACGGGCCACTCCTGCAGACTTTGGAAGCCAATCTTGGCCAATCAGGATGGAATACGAAAAATCTGACAGATCCCATGCGTAGTAGTGTCTACCTCTGTGTGAAAGCCTGTGCACAAGCCCATGCGCAGGCTCGTGTGAGTCGAGCCCATTGGTCAAAACCGTTTTCACTCGTTCATGTAATGGGCCCGAGCTTGGTCAAGCTGCACTACCAGAGTCGGAGGGATGCGCTTCAATTTTACTTCCTGGTTCTGGGGGCTTGGTCATGACATGTTACCGAAGGCCAGACGCCTCATTTGCACCGCCTGATGCAGACTGGCATATCTTCTTGTCTTTGCATTGACTTTGTATGTAATGTTAATGTTTCAGATTCTGATTATGATTATGTTTCTGAATCAATCAGCAAAAAAACCTTGGCCCTCCGGTGCAAACACAGTGTACAAATGATCCTTAGGGGTCAAAGGACAGGCGGCTTGGGCTGACATTGTTCCCAAATATGGAGATTCCTGACGTTATAGTACTGACATAAAGATGACATCACAATATAATATACACATAGTTGCGCATGAAATTGTGTGAGAGCAGAACACCTGAAATAAAGCTGTTCTTTGTAAACTGGATTAAAACTGCAATAGCTCCATATATGGAGCAGGAATAGGCTAACGCAATTTGATACGGACTCATTCGGGTCAGACGTCACAATCTGACAGTTAGATCGGAGGTCATATACACCATGTATGGGCATAGGTACTGTGGAAGCTCCATAAAAGGACAAAATATGGACGTAGTGACATCAGCGGGATGATGTCAACATCTCACCAGTAATGGTATATTGGTTGGACTGGTTGGTCTGTGAATCAAGCTTTGAACAGCGACTTCTTCAACGTCATCGAAGATCTCTGGAACCGGATAGCTGTCCTATTAACTTAAGTATCCCAACCTATTAGCGGGCAAACATCTTTTGGGCTTTTTTCAGCACACGGCCCTAGCCTCACTGGTTCATAGCTGTAGACCGAAACCAAACCAGGAGATCAGAGAAATATGTACCCAAAAGCCTTCTTTCCAGGGAAGTTGTTTAGTAGAAAACGCTGGACCTTCCTTCTAAGTACTTTACTGGGGCTGGGTTGGTTTGTTTACTACCTATCTGTAAACTACAGGTCTTCTTTCACCTGCTGCAAGACCAACGAGTTGCGTCCAATAACATGGGACCCACTGTTGCGCCCGATAAATTCCGCCTCTGAGTGGCCCTCAATGACGGGCCACAGAGTACCAACAGAATACTTTGAGGACCTGCCAGTCTGCTCGGCCATCATCCAGGGAAACATGGTGGGCAAGAATGATGAAATTGCTCAAGTTTTGGGGTCTAAGGAGAGACTATCAGAGGATTTCTACCGTAGCATGACAAAGGACTGTGAAGCTTACATAGATAACAGAGGGTTCATCACAGTGCCGCTCAGTGCTGAGGAGAGAGACTTCCCCATTGCCTACTCAATGGTGATTCATGCAGATGTCGGGATGTTTGAGAGACTCCTGCGTTCCGTTTACAACCCTCAGAATGTCTACTGCGTGCACGTGGACCAGAAGTCCTTGGAGGGATTCCAGAAAGCTGTGAGGGCAATCGTTTCCTGTTTCCCTAACGTGTTTATAGCCAGCAAACTAGAAAGAGTTACTTACGCATCCTGGTCTCGAGTGCAAGCCGATCTAAACTGCATGAAAGACCTAATGAAGTCCCCTGTCCAGTGGAGATATCTGATCAACACTTGCGGTGCAGACCTCCCCATCAAGACCAATGCAGAAATGGTTCAGGCGCTGAAGCTTCTCAATGGGAAGAACAGTATGGAGTCTGAGGATGTGCCAGACTCCAAGAAGGGCCGCTGGCAGTACCATCACAAAGTCACCAATACTAAGCATGCCAATACTATCACCAACACGGGAATCAGGAAGACCCCCCCACCAATCAACCCCATGTTCTCAGGCAGCGCTTACTTTGTGGTCACTAGAGACTTTGTAAAACACGTGCTGGTTAACAAAGAAATTCTGAATTTTATGGAGTGGTGTAAAGACACATTTAGTCCAGACGAACATCTGTGGGCCACTCTGAATAGGATGAGCTCTGTACCTGGGTCATTGCCTGCCCACAGTAAGTACCACCTGTCTGACATGAATGCCATAGCTCGCCTGGTGCATTGGATTGGCCATGCTGGTGATGTAACGAAGGGCGATGCATACCCTCCATGCACTTCGACGGTTAGAAGAGGAGTGTGTGTATATGGGGCTGGTGATCTCCAGTGGATATTTCAACAGCATCACCTCATGGCGAACAAGTTTGATCCAGAAGTTGATGACATTGCTATTAGATGTATCGAGTCGATTCTCCGTTTCAAAGCATTTCCGTACAGTCAGAATTTAGCGGCAGTGCAAAATTCATAAATGATTCAAACATTATTTCACACTTGTTATCCTTCACGGCAACGCTATTATAGTAAAAATAAAACTAACAAAGTAACTAAAAATAGAATTTAAAAAAATAATTTTGAATTAATTGAAATAAAAAACTAGAAAAGTGTGCTCCTCGGAGCACAGGTCCCCGCCAGGCCGGGTTGCCTACCCAGGGTCCGCAAACTTTGGAAGGCAGTCTTAGCCACTTGGATCACAAAAGTCGGACTCATATATTTTGATCAAATGACGCCAGAGATAATGTGTACCAATTTCTGTGAGTTTTGGACAAACATTTGAAGCAATCTTAACCAATCAGGATGGAATATGAAGAATTGGACTGACTATGACTATATACTGTAGAGGTAATGTGTACCGATTTGTGTGATGTTTGGACAAAATCTGTAGGACTAATATATTTAAAAAAAAGTTTTTCTAAAATAGGCCACCTGGTGGTGCTATAACAGGCTGATGTGAGAAACGTGGGGTAAAGGTTTTTACTTGGCCTCAAAGGAGTATGCTTGAAAAGTTTAATGCCGATCAGTCCAATGGTGCCGGAGATTAGCTGCTCACGGACTGGACGGACGGACGGACGGACGGACGGACACAGACTGACACATGGTGTTTGCCATCAGTATATGCCCATATATGGGCATGCTGATATGCCCATATATGGAGATATCTATCTGTCAGTCCATGTCCCTTTTATGCCCATATATGGAGATCCCTGATGTCATCATCATATGCCCATATATGGGCATGCTCCCTTTTGTGCCCATATATGGAGCTGACTGATTTGTTTGCTGATGCCATGAGGACACATTGAGGTTAGACAATACACTCCAGATTTGGGCGTAGCTGCATTGGGAACTCCTTATATGGTTATGGCTGAGTCATGGTGACATGAGCGTGGTGTCAAAGGGCCGCCTACCGGCCGTCATATGCCAAAGTGTATAGGCCTTAAGAGTGCTTAATTATAATATAATAATATAATAATAAACTCTATTTATATAGCACTTTTCAAAAACAGGTTTACAAAGTGTTTCACATACAGTACATAAAAAACTAATTCAATGATGGACATTAAAAACAAAGGAACAATACAAAAATAATAAGAAAAAAATAGAAAAAATTGCTCTTCGGAGCACAGGTGTCCGCCAGGTCAGGTAGGTTAGTGTGGGCCAGCAATGTTCGGAATTCACCAATCAGGCTGGAATGTGAAAAATCTGACGGATCGGATGGATCACTTGTCTAAAGAGATAATATGTACCAATTTGTGTGTTGTTTGGACAACATAGGAATAATATTTTTGGGCGGTGTAGCCGCCCCTATAAGTGGGGTTGGGACACCTCATTAGCTGTATTGTGATTGGCTCATTAGTACACCCCTAGCTGTACTGTGATTGGCTGACTCTATTGGCTGACTCTATTCAGCACTGTGATTGGCTAGCGAGACACATGATGACATTAATAACCTATAAATAGGATTATGCACTTCAAAAAATCCATATTTTTTTGAAGTGAGCTTCCATCACTATGATGACCACTGTGATGACCACACCGCCCACTTCACACTGGGTGTGATTTTTTTTTTAAATGGTGCAAAAATCGTCCTCTTGGTGGCGCTATAATAGGGTAATGTTGAAAGGGTGGCATTTGTTCCTCAACATAGAGCTAATGTGCGTGCAAAGTTTCACCGCAATCGGACGCTGTGTTCATGATTTGCAGCATTTTGTCCAAAACGGGCCACTCCTGCAAACTTTAGATGTCAATCTTAGCAAATCAGGATGGAATATGAAAAATTTGAAAGACCCGTTTCGTTTAATGACTATAGAGATACTGTGTACCGATTTGCGTGATTTTTTTAGTTTTTTTACCTAGTTTACATTTTTTATTTTTGGGCCCTTTAGTCTAGCCTAGTTGCGTACCTTGAAATTGTTTGGTTGCCTATGCTGTTTTTATGCCATGCTTTTAACCTGTAGCACTTTGAGATTTGTAAGAATGTAAAGTGCGTTATAAATAAAATGCATTATTATTATTATTATGTTTGGATAAAATCTGTAGGAGTACTGTAAAAAAATTTGTTTTGCAAAAAGCGGCCTTCTGGTGGTGCTATAACAGGCCCAAGTGAAAAATTTGGGGCAGAGGTTCTGAATTTGCGTGTGTGCAGTTTCTTGTCAATGATTCTTAAATGTTCTACAATGTTATTATACATTATTTTGTAATCATTTACCAATGTATATAAATAGTTTGTCTATGATTAGTTATTTATCTACAAATAGCTTATAGCTCATATATTATATAACATCAGTTACAAATTATTTAATAATCAATTGCAGATGTATACAAATGGCTTATTCATGAATAGTTCACTACCTACTAATACCTTATAAATGATTTAAACCATAGTTTTAAATGTTTTAGTAATCATTTACGAATGTCAACAAACAGGTTGTTCATGATAGGTTAATTGTCTACAAACTGCTTATAAATGTTTATGAATGTTTTATAACGGGTCATTATTGTAAAGTGCTACCAAATAATGGAGCAAAGCGAAATGACAATCCAGGCTGCGTGTCAGGCTAAGATTTTGTCAAAAACTCACACAAATCGGTACACATTATCTCTGGGGTCATGTGATCAAGATGTATACGTTATCAAGATTACTCACATCCCATTCCAAACTGGCTATGACTGACTTTCAAAGTTTGTAGGCCCTGGGTAGGCAAACCCAGCCTGGCGGAGACCTGTGCTGTTGTTCTGTCCCTGTCTCTCCTCTCTCTCTCTCTCTCTCTCTCTCTCTCTCTCTCTCTCTCTCCGTCTTTCTTCCCTCCCCTCTCTCTTTCCATCTCTCCATCCTCCCATGTTGTAGTCTTTATCTTGTAGTGTGTAGAGCCAAGGAGCTGCTGTTGGTTGGTTAGTAACTTGCCACCTCACTGGGTGGTCCCGCTGCACTTTTCTGCTGTGCTGTTTGCACAGTTCAGAGGTCATTGTTTTTCTGACACGTCCCTCCATCGCGGGCCAAACCCAGAGGGCTGCCGACTGTTTTCTTAACTCCGAGAGTGTACAAACGTAACGAAATGGACCCGTAACGGCCGGGTGTACATTTGAACACTCTCAGAATTAGAACAAAGACAAAAGGCAGAGAGTGAGAGAGAAGGTCAGAGAAGGAGAGAAACATGAGCACACACATAGCCTCCCCCCCAAAAAAGATCGAGATGGCACTTTACTGTGTACTGTACATACGTGCGTGTGCACATGCGGATGTGAGTGTCGGCCCACTCTGCCTGACATAAACTGCGGTTTGTTGCCATAAGGCCTGGCACCTACTTTGACGGGCTCATGATTTATGTTCCATTTTGACAGCTTACTTTGTGTAATGTACGGTTGAATGTACACACACACACACAGACACACACACGTGCGCGCGCGTTTCCATCCCCGAGCCCACCCTTGTCCTCTCAGTTTCACAGGAATAAGTCACCCTAATGAATTTTGTCTGAAGAAACAGTATTTCCCCCAACGGGTGTGTTACGGATCAAACGGTCCCTCAGTCACTGCTGTTTTATGGCTTATTCATCCACACAGAACAAGGTCATATTGTTTCCTTATTTAAAAGTTTCCCAAAACGATCAAAGGGGGAATATGGCTTTCTTACGGTTATAATATTTCCAAAATGTCTGACGGAGGGCATGAGCCAATGTGTTGTTATTGTTGGGGGGGGGGGAAGAAATTTTATAATCCTGATTCGTTTCTCATTGCAGAGAGTAATTCATGAAGTGGTACGATGGGAACCCCCGGTGCAGCGTCTGCGACCTCCCTCGTGTCTGGAGGACAGTGGGTGGCGTGGCACGTGTGGAAACAGCTGTTTGGGGAAGGAGGTTCCTGTGAGTGTCAAGGTCAGTACACATTCAGCCAACCCAGTCAGGAAGCCAGGTGGGACAGGGCACCATTGTGTGTGTGTGTGTGTGTGTGTGTGTGTGTGTGTGTGTGTGTGTGTGTGTGTGTGTGTGTGTGTGTGTGTGTGTGTGTGTGTGTGTGTGTGTGTGTGTGTGTGTGTGTGTGTGTGTGTGTGTGTGTGTGTGTGTGTGTGTGTTCGCTTGCCGACAGCGCTCGCTTAATCTGACAGAGCTTTGCAGAGAAGAGACAGCCAGAGTGTTTGGCCTTTAAAGGGGCCGAGGCAGCAGACAAACAAACTCTCTCCCCCGGGGTTCTCCCGGGGTCATCAGGTGGTTCGAGAGGGTAAGTGAGTGTGTCATAATACTGTAGGCTTACAGTGTGTGGCCGGGAGGAGCGCGGATGACCTCCCGGGGCGCTCGCAGAGCCATCGCAGAAGCATTTTCAGTGCGAGCTCGCAGGGCAAAAGGTCACTGAGGAGGAGCGGATTGTTTTGTCTCTTGCGGAGGTT